>NC_079508.1:56778510-57081359 GCF_030052815.1 Hevea brasiliensis
AAAGAACAACCAATATCCCATATTAGTACTAGGTCCAACTCATCGACTAGAACCCCTGTTTAAACATGTGATTCCTCAGGTAGCAGGTCACATGAATTTCAATCTTCAAATCAAATAGTTTCCATTTATATATGGTCGAATAGAGTCAAATTACATATATATATATATATATATATATATATGGAAACCAGAAGAAATAAAATAATAGTAAAAATGAATGGAAGGTAGGGTTTTTTTTTTCTTGATATGGAATCACCTCCTGCATTGAAAGCTCTTTCCATAAATGTCCATCACCAACGAAAACTAGAGTCAAAGAATTTCAGAAGCTGTTTAGAAAAGTGAAAGAAAAAGACGAAACAGAAACAGAAAGAAGGGTCATGAAAATGATTGCGTCCAGCAACGAAAGAACAGAAAACAAGCACCACTTGTCCACATACCATTATAATACTCAACGATAAAATCAAGAAACGCTCCTCACTACCACCACTCACCAAACCACAACAAACTTCTCTCATTCTTTAACAGTTTCTATTGTATCTCACATGCCTAGCCTGACTCACTCAATTGATGCCAATAACTTGAACTAAAACCAATAGAACCCTTAAAATTTTAACCTAATATACTAAGAAACGGGAGACATTAATTAAGGACCATAATTAGTTAAACCCACAGAAGCTGGCTAGAGGTTGATCATAAACTATGTACTGTTGCTACCTTGAGAGAAATGAGAAGAAGAAACCATCTCTATCAAATCCATCTCTTTCTTTCCATTTGAACAAGTTTGATCTATCACCAACTCCATGTTCATGCTATTACCATATCCATAGTCAATGGAAGACGAACATGCGGCTGCTCCATTCAGTAGATAAGAGAGATAAAGATCTGAATATAGGTGGGTAGTAGGTCTCTCTTCTGCTTGGAGGCCATTTGGGCCCATATTTGTAGACGTCAAAGCAGAAGGAAAAAAGTCACATTGATCACTTGCATCAGCTAGCTGCTGATCACCATTGTTTTGATATAAACCAAGAGGGTCCAAGACAATTGATGAATTCTTGAGCTGATGATCAACATTGCTGCTGGTTTCCATTTCCATTAGATTCTTGATTCCAACTTCTTCTACGGACGGCTCCATAGAATTGTTAGTGAAGAAATTTTGTAGGAAGAGAAGTTCATCATCATATGTTTGAGTGATCAATGGAGGAGAGTCATCCACAGTGGGTTCAGATAATTCAGGGAGAATGTAGTTGAATTGGCTTGATGGATCATCTGATGTGGTGGAGCTTGAGGGTGTATTGATGGCTGTGGCTGTGCTATGGGAAGAGGTAATTACAGTAGTAGCGCAAGGGTTTTTGAGGTTCTTGCTTCTAATGTAGTCTTGAAGTATTGAAGAATGAGGCTTTGCAATTTTATTTTCTGTTTGCTTGTTCTTTCTCCTTGAATTTTGCCTTCTTTTTGTAGCATTCCAGTGATTCTTTATAGCATTTTCAGTTCTTCCAGGAATGAGTTTTGCGATTTCGGCCCATCGGTTCCCAACCTTGGAATGTGCTTCAACCAAAATCATCTCCTCTTCTTCGCTCCAGCTCTCTTTCTATAAAAGATAAACCATCAAGAAGAAAAAAATGCATATATATAATTTAGAAGGGAAAGTATAACAAAAATTCAGGGTTGTTATTGAAAAGGCAATGGGAACTTTTTTATGGAGCGAGTAAAGTCATCAACTTTTATGTCAACAATGATGCTTTGCAAGAAAAAGATTACAAAAGCACATGAGAAAAGACAATCGACGAAGAAGAAATGTGAAGAAGATGCATATAACAGCTAGAGTCTGCTGAACAAATCCTATGTTTTGCATTGAAATGAGCTAATAAAAAATTTCAAAAAAAGATCGAAGATTCATAGAATGGAAAGGGATGTATATAACAGTTTGTAATTAAATAATTAACCTTTTTGCATGCAATGTAAAACTTAAAAACCTAGCTAGGTCCTTTTTTTTTACTAAATGGAAAATTAACATCCATGGAAAAAAAAATATTTAAAAAGAATTCTAAGAGATGAACAAAATGGAACTTTCTAGTAAAAAAACAATCTGAATTTATACCCTGACATTACATTTGATAAAAGAAAAATATGAATCCATATGCATATATTTCCCCTTTGATATTGAATATGAGGTTATTTTAAGAATTTTTTTTTTATCCTACTTGAGACTAATTAACATCAGACAATCAGATAGTATAAGCCAAGATTCTTTGTTCTTGGATGTCCAACACACAGATTTTTCAAAAAAGAAATCCCTGGATATTAAAAGTCTACATATATCTAACTTAATAATGGAAATCACAGCATGAACAAAAGATGAAGAGTAAAATAGCAAACCCTAAAGAAAATGAAAGGGGAAGAAGAACCTTGATATCGGGCCGTAAATGATTGTGCCATCTCTCGCGACACTGCTTTCCAGCCCTACCGGCCAACTTCTCGGCTATTTGAGCCCATTTTCTTACTCCAAATTGCTTCACCAGCCTAATTAGTTTCCTTCATGATATCAAAAGATCCTATCATGTTTCAGTGCCAACTTAAAGCAAGAACCAGTATGAAAAGAAAAAAGAAGCAAAAGCTCAACTGAAAATTAGGTTAAAAAGATAGAGATGCCAAATTAAGTATCTTTTGCATATCACCTGTCTTCTTCTTCTGTCCACTGCCCCTTGATCAGAGTTGGACAAGAGACTTTCTTGGCTTTCTTTCCTTGCCCTTTAGAAATCCCTCCTGAAGCCTTCACTTCTCCTTCCAAACCAGCGTTAGGGTTTCCTTCGCATGTCCAATTGAGACTATCTCCATCATCGAAGTTTATCTCTGGGAAACATGGCCATGGAACACCAGCAATTGCACCATTAGATGAAGATAAATCAAACAACCCATTTGTAGAAATCAGTGTTTCATTGTTCTTAACATTGCTTTGAGTCTGTTGCTCTGAGAAATGGCTTCGACCCCATAAGAACCTGTCCACTGCTGTTAATGGTGTAGTTGGTCTACGTATGGAGGGGTTGTTTGGTAAATTTCCAAGGCAGAAACCACCAACACCCCCTCCTCCTCCTCCTCCTCCTCCTCCTCCTCCTCCTCCTTCTCCTCCTTCCATGAAAGAAGCTTGAGAGCAATGAGAGAGAGGAATTATGTGCTTTGAAATGAGCTTGATTTATGGGATAGTTTGAAGGTTTTCTCACTTGTTCTTGTAAGAAAAAACCCACAGGATAAGCTGGACATAAAAGCTTACAGATACAGTAAGCCTTGTAATAATCCTCCTTCCCTAATAGCCGTAGATCATGCGGTTAATCCGACGGTTGAGAATGAGAAGCAAGTGTAACTCCTGAGCTTCCTCTCTCAGACAAAAGAGAGGTAGAGAGATTAGTGGGTTCGTTATAGAACTAATGAAATTAATTAATAATCATTTTCTCAATAATAAATTCCAAATTAATAGAGAAAATTGGAAAGTTATCTCTTATTACCCAACCCAAGAAGAATGTTTCGGACAGTTCCTTGAATGGATAAAATTGGCACATTCTATGTTGAAAAAGACAATTTAGTCCATTATTATTAATTATTCCATGTATAATTTGTAAGAAAATGTAGGGTTTTGAGAATTAAATGCTAATTTAGTAGAGTGATAAAGTTTTGGAGAAATTAAAGCAGTGGATTTAATAGCATATATGATCAATGGCTGCCAAATTCTTATTATCAAATGCTTAAGCCAATTATTTTTGTCTTATGACATGATCTAGCTAAATGTTGACATGTTTAACTTTGAGCCTGATCTTTATTTTCTTGTAGAGAATTGACCCAAGTTTTGGCTAATAAAATCCCATTTCCTTTCTTATACCAAAAACTTGCTTCAGTAGCTAATTAATTCAATTGAACTTTAATTTATTAATTCAATTGGTAAGAATTAGAGTTTTCATTTCCAATCAAATAAAATTGGATTCGACTTTATTGAGAATATTTTAAATTTATTTATTTATCCTGAATGCATCATTAAAATCTATTCTGATCATAAATTGAGCATATATTTTCCCATGCATATATGATACAAATGGACTGATATCTGAGCTTCTTCCTTTGAGATTGCCACCAATATTGGGATATTCATATTCTTATAGCATTCTATTGAGATTTGTATGTGTGTATAATGCTAAATGCTACCAATACCATGATATTTTCAATAGTTCTTCTTTTTTTTTTTATGAGAATATAATTTCTTCTGGGAAACAAGAACAATCAATTATATACTCAGCTGGCTCAATATTTTCTTGACACATATAATACACAGATTAATTTAATTTAGATATACTTTAGTTGTTTTTTTTTTCATTTTCAAGAGGGTAGAGGATTTTCCATATTTAAATCTTGTATCTATTAAATATTTGTGAAATCATTAAATAGGCGAGAAATTTGGAATTAAATAAAGATAAAAGCATCCTATTATATAGCTTAATCCATTAAATTTCAGTTAAATGAATAATAATAATATATTAATAAATTTTAATTTAAAGACATTAAAATCATATTTATGATTGTGAAATTTAAATTTAAATTTGAAAATAAAGATAAATAAATGAAGAACATAATTAAACATGCATTTCATGGACCAGTGACCTAAAATGGGTAAGCAATAAAATATATTATGGCCCATCCCACATACTGTGATCCAACACAAGAAAAGCCTTTAAGTAAACAGAAACTAAAAGGCCTTCCATGCTTCCCAAGGAGAGAGAAACTGCTTCAGCCTAATGATTTGTGTATCACCATCTCTTCACGTGAAACAGTGGGAGTAGGAGGTGGGTGTAGGAAGAGAGAACATAGAAGTAGCTTTAGCTTAATAAATATTACCATCTCTTCACATGAAACACTTTCAGTTTATGATTTGGCCAAGGACTTCTTGCACTTCATGTGTTTGATTTTATGTCTTTCCTCTATCACTCATATTTAACACTTGGTGTGTGCGTGCAAATGGGGTCCTTCGCTTCTCCCTAAATACCTAAATCCAAAAACTATCTTTTCATATTTTGTAAACATCTGCATGCATCTGTACTTAAACGTATGACCCTTTTCGTATTTTGTTACATTTTAATTTCTTGTTCAGCCATTCACGCATAACTTTTCAGTTTGCTTTGGAATCCTGCATGCAAGGATCTCCTTACGTATGGATACTTTACAGTGGTGGATTAAGAATATAATAAAATATTATAAAAAAAATGTTCTTAAAATTGTGTACATCATTATTAATAGAATAATTATTTAAAAATTTTCAAATTAAAGAATTTTAAATAGAGATTAAAAGATAATTATAAAAAAATATATGCATACCTTGAATTGCCCAAATATGTGTTGATTATATGTGCAAGTAAATAAAATAAAATTGAAAAGGGATTGTGGGATTGTGGGAGGGAGAGAAGAAACAAGTCGTAAGCTTTTTTGAATATTTTAAATTAAGAAGGTATTAATTTTATTAAAAATTTGAATAATTATAAAAATTAAATTTTTTTAATGAAAATAAGAGTAATTAATTTTTTATAATAAAATATATTTTTTATAAAAGAAATTAATATTTAAATTTCAGAATAGTCAATTTATAAAGCTTATATGAATTCATATGAAATAATTTAACAAAGAATACAGGTGAATTAAACCTCATTTAATAATGCATCGGCCACTTATTTGAACGTGTGATGGGACCTGATGGAACAAGTTTTTGGCATTTTAATTGGAGAGTATTTAAGTATATTTAATTTATCTCATCACTTATAAATTATGTTAATAATATCACTCTTTGTTACAATAGTGACCCATTGCAATAGTTGAATTTGGATATAAAATTTTATTTGCTTAATTAAGTTCTAATAACTTTATTAAAATTTAGTTATTAAATTAATTTTAAAACTAATAATGTTAAATAATAAATTATAACCCCTCTTTTATATATATATATATATTAAAATTGAAATAAAATGGAGACCACATTATGTGTAATATAATATATATAAGTTTTTCATTAAAATACTCGTGAAGTGTAAGAGATATATACAAACTAAACCCAAAAAATAAACAAACCCACAAATCAACCCATATTCAGTACACAAAGAAGAGTGAAATAGACAACCACACCGCTGATCACCATCAGAAAAGCTAAGCATACATTGAAGCTAGTCCACTTCCAGCTCTACAAGGAGTAACTTTCATTGTCCATCTAGGCACATCCTCTCCTCCACAAGCCACCAGATTTATCCAAAAAACATTTTAAAAAAAAAATCGCTTGACTCTACCACTAATAAGAGGATGCTGTCACAGAGCTCTCCGACCCTAGTAGGCTATCGGGACGGCCTTTCCACTAGTGATGCAGAAGCAAATCTCAAAGATGTGAACTAGTCAAAGCAAGAAAGAGTCCTCTTACTATGCAGAGCAGACGTTTTATATCCATGTACCAGAAAAGGACTCAGGAGAGCAAATCAAAGCTAACTTCGATCTACCACTCTCGCCAACGCAGATCTTCTCCAACACCTCCCTCTCCATGCTCTCAAAAGCCAAAACTATACAAACCATATCTGGGAAAGGGAGAGGACTCAAAACAAAAATTAGAAGCAAACACCTTTCCTGCCTTAGGGTAAGGGAGGACCACCAGACGAAAAATGAGGTCAGCGAAACTTAAGAGAACGATGAAAAGTAGGCCATCTTATTCTGTAAATCACCATAATGGGATTTTTATGCTCAATCATCTGTAACAAAACCTACAACCAATCACTCAAAGTCTACATGATTAGAAGAAACTTATAGGACAAGCCTAGCATGCGAAGAAAAGACAAAGAAAAAATAAATTATAATTATGAAATGTTTTTGCTTATTTTTTATATTGATTCTCTTTTGATAGGATGTACAGGCATGTTTGATTTTGCTTTTAAGTTAATTCAACTTATACATAATAAAAAAAAATTATAAATAGATTAATATTTTATTTGATCAATAAGGTAAAAATTAAAAAGTTAATTAAAATAAATCATGATAAGTAAGGCATCCCTTGCATATAACTATATAGTCAACTTTAATTACTTTTGTAAACTTAATTATTATTATTGTTATATATATTTTAATTGATTATATATAATTTTTATACTAAATATTTAAGAAGTTTTTTTAAAATTTTTAGATCGTACTAGAATGACAATGTATAAAATATATGTAAAAATTATATACAAAATATATTTTATAATTCAATATTTAATAATTAAAAAAACTAAAAAAATCTTATATTTTTATTTTTTTTAATTATATCATATACTAATTAAATTATCAATTAAATCATATATTTTTTAATTTTTATCGATTATAATCTACTATAACTAATTTTTACTAGTAAGATAATAATTTTATTAACGACGAAGTAAAACTGATAAGGATTAAAAAATTAAGCATTTAATTAATAATTTTTATATTAGGAGTAGAATTATAATAATTTAAAATTACAAAATTTTTTAATAATTATTTTTTCCTATCATGTTAATAAATAAAAGTACTTAGCTAGGTTATATTTATATAATTTTATTAAATAGTTAATTATTTATATAATTTTATTAAATAGATAATTATTTATTTTTAAATTAATTTACAAATTTAAAATATATTTAAATGAAAATTAAAAATAATTAATCAAATAAAAAACTCTCTAATTAAAAAGGGAATGTATTAACAAATCTGATAACTACACTGACTTTGCCATGTGGTTGTGTCGCCTACAAACAGAAAGGAAAATATTTACATATTGAGAAACTCTGTAAAATCCGCCGATTGTGATCCGCGAGAGCAGAGTGTTGAGTTGCCACTTTTCCATTCGCTTCTTCCCAAACTCCCTCCTCGGTCACATGCAACCCAGCTTCCAAACACCGCCCCACATGAAATACACTTCCCGTTCCACACCCTCCCAGACATTCCTTGACACCTTCCACCAATAATTAAGAAAGTTTTTTAATCTTTTCTTTCCAATTTTTTATTACTTTCACCAACTTCTTTTCTCAGTCGAGAGGTGGAAATAAAGAGATGGATAAGACAGTGATAAGAATTATCTTCTCTGCAACTTTTTCCTTTTTTTCCCCCCCAGTGTATTAGAGTTCTTGGGGGTTATCTTGGGAGCAGAGTGGGAAACAAGTATCCTCAGCGCCAGTGTTCCATAGAAAATGGGCATAATTGGCAGCATAGTAAGAGTTTGTAGGGTCAGCGTTAATGGCTTCCAAAAAGGTTTCCTCAGCTGCACACAAGTCTTTTCTCACTCTCCATAGAAAGCTTGCATATTTGCTGAACGCCTCCGCATCTACTGGCTCTGCTCTTACTGCTCTCTTGAAGTAATCTTCTGCTCTGTTTACACAAACAAATATTAATTAACAGCTTCTTCAAGTTGGACAAGACTTTTTGGTGAAAATGGCTTGTGCTGATCCACCATATTTTACCACCACACCACATATTTCCTATCATGACTTCAAGAAAACCACCAAAATATATTTGCAAAATGACAAGTGTAATTAATTAAAACGACTTGTACTTTGAGCGTCTAAGAATAAACCAAGAGATCTAGTTCTACGTTCTAACAATAATTTTTTAACTTGCTAAAATATCAACCTAATTTTAACATTTATCTTCAACGGCTGCAACAGAACTGGAGAGGAAGCATACGTTCACCAACAATGCAATGAAATTATATAAAGACTTCAAACCTTAACGTGAAAAATTGATGGAGATTTTTATACCTGTTGTAATCATGAGCGACGACGTAGAGGAATTGAGCATAATTGGCTAGAAGAAGAGGATTATTAGGGTCTTGGGACAATCTCGTTTGATACAGTAGCTCTGTTCTAAAATAATCTGAATAATCATCCGGCTCAACATTTGCTTTTATGGGTGAAACAAATCTCTGCGTGGTCTCATGATCAAGAACCTGCATTTTTGAGGCTTCGTCTACAATTGAATTCCATGTACACTCCTCTTCTCTCGTTCCTTGCCCTGATACTGACTCTGCTTCCTCTGTAGTCCTTAGAGAGGTCAATTGCGAAGCACCATCAGGGACAAATGTTCTAAATTGGTCCGACCGGTCGAACAGACCGTCACCATCAGTTCCACTGGCAACCGGCCTGACCTTACCACCATCGCCATTGTTACCGCCGATCAAAGTCGATTTGCCACCTGAGGAAGATATTGAAAACGTTTTTAATGAGGAAGAATCAAACTTTTGTCTGTTTTGGTCTTGAATTTCAACCACTGAAACACTTTCAGTGGTGGCTGCATAAGACACAGGTGGCGGCGCGGCTGCAATTGCGACGTTACTGCCCATAGAATATACTGTGAAATTAGCAAGCAGAATCATCACATACACCATTAGAGTCGGTGTGTGTGAGAACACTTGTTGAAATAACCAAACGAAGGAACCATGCAATTCTTTCTGTACTCGAACAATAATCCCCTGCAAATCTTCAGTGAACAGAAGCTCTCTCATTTGCAAAAAATAGCTATGTAGTTCTCGAATTATAAACACCATAGAAGAAAAAGCCCTTTTCACTGAACAGTAAGCAGATTCCCCTACTTCCCTGAATCCCTCTTGCCATTGCATCTTTCTCTTTATCATTCGAAGCGAAAGAGGGAGGTTAGTGCTGTTCGCTTTCCGTTCGATACTGGCTGGAATAATATCATCCCTCTCAGACCAATCCGGTGGCTCTTGTTGAATTTCTGGCCACGGAGGTTCTACAGAATCCAGAGGGAATTGTCTCTGATTCTGTAAACTTGAAGATTCTTGAGTGATACTGTTATAACTCTCTGAGCTACTCACGCCATGAGTATCTCTGGAATCAGAGACCGTCTCCGATCCCAAATCCACTTCGCTACTGACATAGTCGCCATTGTCATCTGAGAGTTGGAATCTGAGTGCCAGCTCTTGGATTTTCTTGGAAAATTCTTCGTCGAAGAAGGCATCTAAGCTTGCACTGCAAGCTGTTTTTACAGTGCGAGCTCTCGATTTTCGATGTTCACAAGACCATGACTTGCGGAGTTTTGTTGATGAAGTGTCAAGCAGAGCGAACCTGTCAAGCCTGTGTACATATCGACACATGAGACCTGCAGCTGCAGTTCCATCTGAACAGCACCGTTTTTTTGAGGAAGGAGATGAGATTGTAGAGGCTAGGGTTTGAGAGGACGAAGAAGAATGAGTTATAATTGGCTGCGACCATTGAAAACAGGCCGTAGCTACTTTCACGCCCATTTTTCTCAGCAAAAAGCAAGATAAAGTTGATTACTTTAGAGAGAGCTTAAAAAGCCAAACAGAGAGTGAATAAAGAAACGAAATCCAAGTCCCTGAAAATCAACAGATCTGATAAAAAGTCTTTGCTTTACTTTTTCCTTCTGTATTTTTTTTCTCTCCTTGAATTTTCTTGTACAACCTGAAAATCAACGAAAGCAATCAAATATGTCAAACAACTAACAAAAATTTCAAACAATCTTATCCAAATCTCTCACTGTTTTCCCACAGAGGAAATCAGAATCTGAGGCTTTGAAGTGCAAAATACTAACTAATAAATTTCTAATCTCCATAACCAATCATCACTTTCCACGAAAATCGGATCAGAAAAGAAAACCCAAAACCAAAAAAAAAAAAAAAAAGGGGGATGTAAAACGACGACAATGAAAGTGAGAGAGATCCAAGAAAGGAGAAGTTAAATATATTCTGAAAAAATTGCGAGATTTGTACCAACCTCGATGAATCTCCTCCGTATTTTATTCTCGAATAAAACCCCGGCGAAGGATTCCTGCGAGAAGCTACAAAGCGAAGTACGAACCGTAACTTCACTTTATTAGAAGACAGAAAGCTCCTCCGCTCCTGTCCGTTATATATACACACAGTCACACACTCGATGACTCTGTCTCTCTGCTATAATAATAATGATAATAATAATTATCATCCCACGGAACGCCAATTAAAATCAGCGTAAAAACAAATAACAGCGTAACAACAGACGGTACAAATGCAGGAGGTAACTGGGAATTAAGGTAACCGGTGACCCTGAGACAAGGACGAAAGGTTTTCCATTTTTATTTATTTAGGCTGTTTGGATTAACAGTTGAATATAACTGATAGCTGTTAGCTGATAACTGTTACTGTTAGCTGATAACTGATAGCTGATGATAGCTATTTTATATTAAAGGAGTGTTTGATTTACCTATTGGGTGCAGCTGATAGCTGATAGACACCCAAATGAGTAAATTGTGATGTTTGATAAGTTTAAAAAAATAGAGCTGATAGCTGATGGGCAACTGATATGATACCCATCATTGCGGTTTTGTATCGACTCTATTTTTAGAAATTTATTTCTCATCAGCTGATAACTGATCTAGTTTTATTTTTTATTTTGACCATATTATCCTTTTTTATTTAACTTGAAAATTAATAATATCAATATTTTTATTTTTTTATTTGTAATTTTAATATTTTCATTAATGTATTTCAACTTTATTAAAATATTTTTTATTAATAACATAAAATATAAAATATTTATTTATATCCAAAAACTTAAAATTAATTATAAATTTTTCTATTAACAATAATAATTATTTTATTATTTTATCTATATTTTTAAAATTATTTAATTATTTTAAAAAATAATTATTTTCTTATTTCAATAATAAAATAAATGATATAATATAAAAGATTAATAATTATATATTTATTTAAATAATATAATATATTAATTTAATAATTATATATTTAATTTAACAATAAAATAAATAATATAATGTAATAAATTTATAATTTTATATTTATTTAAATAATAAAATAAATTATATGATATATACCCTTATTAGTCATTTCACATATTAACAGCAACAGCTAAATATAATTTTACCAAACACTTAATATAAAACATCTATCATCAGTTATCAGTTATCATTTATGATATACTATCGACTATGACTATCACTAATGTTATCGATTGTATTAAACAGTTAATCCAAACAGGCCCTTGAAATGATTAATAAGGGTATATATCATATAATTTATTTTATTATTTAAATAAATATAAAATTATAAATTTATTACATTATATTATTTATTTTATTATTAAATTAAGTATATAATTATTAAATTAATATATTATATTATTTAAATAAATATATAATTATTAATCTTTTATATTATATCATTTATTTTATTATTGAAATAAGAAAATAATTATTTTTTTAAGATAATTAAATAATTTTAAAAATATAGATAAAATAATAAAATAATTATTATTGTTAATAGAAAATTTATAATTAATTTTAAGTTTTTGGATATAAATAAATATTTTATATTTTATGTTATTAATAAAAAATATTTTAACAAAGTTAAAATACATTAATTAAAATATTAAAATTATAAATAAAAAATAAAAATGTTAATAATATTAATTTTCAAGTTAAATAAAAAAGGATAATATGGTCAAAATAAAAAATAAAATCAGATCAGTTATCAGCTGATGAGAAACAGCTCTAAAAATATAGATGATACAAACTGCAGTTGATGGGTATCATATCGACGCCCATCGCTATCACTCTATTTTTTAAGCTCACAAACATCACAATTTACTGTTTGATGTCTATCATTTGTCTATTAATCAAGCGGTTAAACCAAATACCCCCTTATTATAGAACGGGTCCGGGTCAGTTTGCGATTACCCACATGTGAGGTAGGAGGAAATCGAGAATTTGGATTTGGAGTCCTACTCGGCTGGTTTCACGGACATCTCGATCTGCTCCGGCCTTTTAAAGTACCACGTGTTCACGCTTACTGTCAACTCTCCTTTTATTGGCTGTTGAAACCGTGATTTTAAGGAAAAATCTTCTGCACTAAAATATTTATATCCATTTAATTAACAATTAATATATTTTTAAAATAATAATAAATCTTATTATAGCCTAATTAATATAATTTTAATTATTAATTACGTTCCTTTCGTGTCACAATTGTCATTTTTTTTCAATCGAAATTTTTTACAAAATATTTTGAGATGTTCAGGAAAATCTTGAATTAATTTTCTGTTTTTAGTTCAAAATAATTCTTTAATTTAAATTAAACTCAAATTATCAATAATCAGTGTAAAATATAACGTTAAATCTAAAAATAAAAATTAAATTCCTAAATTAGATTTAACCCAGCCATCCCCTCTCCTTCCGTCACTATTTGTCGGCCACAACTCTTTATTTATCCAACGTTACAATGCTGTAAATAAAGAGAAGATGTATCAAATTTATCCAAGCTTTTTATATTTTAATAATTAATAATTTAAATTGTTAACTTTTAAACTATCTTTTGATTATAAGATAATTTCAAAATACGTATGTTAAATATAGACGATCCTTAAAATTTATCAAGAGAATAAATATAATTTCAAATAATTTTTTTTATTTGAAGAGTGTTAAAAATTATAGATATGATTTGATTGTTGGCCTCATGATTATCCCTATTAAAAATAGCTTAAGTCAATTTAGTTAAACTCTCCCTTATTATATATTTACTTTTAGTTTTTTTTTTTAATCTATAGTTAATGTGAAACTCTAACACTTGTTTCTCCATTATAATTAAATTAGACTACAAATTTATAAATTCAGCTATCACTTAAATGTAACTCATCTAGAGTTTAGCCTTATCTTTTTTTTTTTTTTTTCTTGGCACTGTGAGTTTATTTCATTTTATTAGCCCATAAATCCATTTGGGTGTGGCTTGCTGTGACAAGTGTCCACTACACTTTTTCAAGAGTGCTAAAATTTATTGAAATGATTCAATTACTGAGTTTGTGTCATGACCCAACCTATGGGCCGGACTGGCACTAGGATCTGGGCCAGCCTAAAGCCTCCGAGGCCCGTAATAAGCCTAACTATTCACTTAATCCAACTCTAAGGCCCATTTGGGCCCAATTTAAAGAAATCAACCGAACTGAGTCCGACCCTAAAATGGACATTTCAACGGGAAGTTTTTGACTCACCCGACCTGTAAAACACAATAAATACTCAATTGGGGAGCTCAGCTCACCCTCCACATACTCATCAGCATAAAAATAAATGGGAGCTCAGCTCCCTCATCCAATCCATCAAACATGCATAGAATATTAAGTTTACAGGTCCAAAATAATAATTTAGTTTACAGACCCATATCAAATAAATATTTCTAACACATGCAGAAATTCTATAAATTTATAGAATTATACAAGCATGAATAAATAACCTGCGAGGGAGAAAGCAGGTTAACCTCAAAAATATCCTCTTGTGGCCTGGAAAAATATTGAACAGGAGTGAGCGTTCGACTCAGAGAGTAAAATATCAATTTTAACCATAATCTCTATAACTATCTAAAACTAATGCACCCTGTGGAGTGAAATGCAACATCAGCAACAATTCACATCATAACAGCAAAAAGGTAATTTGGAGCACTCACACACCCAGTAATATCAATCATAATATATGGGAGCTGATCCCCTATCTGACTCTCTTAAATCCAACTGGTGCCGAAGAACTCAAGCCGGACTTTCGCTTAATAAACCAAATCGGGGTCCCAGCGAAGAACTCAAGCCGTGACTACCCCGAAGGACCGGATCCCAGCGAAGATCTCAAGCCGTGTCTACTCGTCCTATCTATAGTCCACACCACATCACACGCACACCAACGCACGCACACTGCTCCAAATTACCACAACAACATCCATAGCACTTTAACAGTTATAAATGCAATATAAAACGTGCATAGAGTTTATCTACATAGATACATACCTATAAGTGATGCATGGACATGCTTGAACATAAAATAATAGTGAAATTACAATTACAATTAATATTTTACTCACCGACTTGACAACGGTCATTGTGGCGGCTGGGCGGAGGAAGAAGGCTGTCCCGGCTCACCTGACAATTACATTACAATTATTTAATACAAATGACTCAATACAAATCAATAAAAGACTAAGTACGTCCGAAATCGTGCCGAAAATCCGGCAGAGTCTCACATATACCTAGGACCTACCTAACCTACAAAAGGGCTCAAAACACACTTCTATATTCACAATCCATATATCCACAACTCAATCACATCACACAACCCCTCCTGGGCCCATCAAATCAGTCATCCATCACAATATGTAAAATTTCAATTTAGTCCTTATAATTGATCTTTTTTGCAAAAACTGCCCAAAAAAGATCTAAAAATTCTAAAACTTTTCCCCGCGGTCCTTAGCAATATTACTAGGCTATTGCAAAAAGAATCATAATTTTCTGAGCTACCACGAATATTTTATGGATTTTAAATCCTATTTAAGCACTAGAAAATTACGAAAAAGTAAGGTTTGGGTTTACCTTTGTCGATTCCGACTCCGGGGACGCGCTCGGGATGTCTGACAATGGGGCGGTAACCAAAATCTCGGTCCAAGTCGGAGACTTTTCCGATAACGGGTCTGTGTAGCTGGAAATTTACAGACCTGGTCAACTATCGAATTTTCCGCGAATTGAGGATACCTACACGAAGCCCACAACACGGGAGTTAGTACATAAAATTTTCAGAATTTTCTAAGCTCATTTAATACTCGGAAAAATACTGCGAAGTTCCGTGGGACCCACCAAAAAACGGTGTCAGAAAATTTTGAAATTTATATCCCCGAGAAGCTCTCGACGAGTGGAGCGCTCTGGTACTCTCAGTTTTCTCGTGGGGTTCACGGTTTGCGAGAAATCTAGCCCGAAAGTCAAAATGGACTAAAACTTTCCGGGTAAAAATTGGACAAACCGCTTGATGGATTTCGGTGTTCTTGGTGTCTATGGAAAGCTCTCAACGAGTAGATGAGTTTACACACAAGACCCGGTTCGATTGGTGGCCGGATCGGCCGGATTTTGGCCAGGAAGTCGAAAAGTTGCTCGCGCAAGGGAGGGGCGTTCGCGCGCGTTTTTCCGGCCGTTTGGGGCGGCGGCCGGTGGGCTAGGACGGCTGGGGGTGGGCGCCGGCGAGCTGGGGTGGCAGGGGAGGCGGCGGCGCGGCAAGGGGAGGAGGGAGGAGAGAGAAAAAGAGAGAGAAAGGAAGGGAGGTCGGACGCGCGCGGGGAAGGGGAAAGAAGAAAAAGAAAAGGCTGGTCCGATTCGACCGGTCCGATCTGGTCTGGTTTGATTCGGCCGGTTCGATTCAGGATACAAAATTTTGAATTTTTACTCTGCCTCGGGATCGAAAACGAGGTTCAAAAATTCCGAAAAAAATTTCAGAAAACTCAGAAAAATTCGTAGACTCCAAATATATTTTTAGTTTTGTCACGTGGTCTTTAAATTAATTTTTAAAAATCATCTAAATTTATATTTTCGAAAAATCGAACCCGATTTTTAAAATCCAAAAAATCTCAAATAATTTTTTAAAATTTAAATAAAATTAAAATATCAATAATACTCATAAAATAATAAATTTTAAAATTTTTGGGGTGTTACAATTTGTAGTTACCTCAACTAAAATGACTTAATTTAATTTGGCTTCACCCCCTTACTATAGGACTCAACATAGACCAACTACTTTACATATAATATTTACTATAAAAATTAAAAAAAAAACTCATTACAATCATTTATGTAAATATGTTAAACTATAATTAAAAAATTGAAAATATAAATTTTTAACGATTAGATAGTATTAATTTGTCAAAATATAGTTGTTACTAAATTACTTAAATTGCAATAAACTATAGTTAATGAAATAAGGGAAAGCTATATTTTTGTATTTAGTTTAAAAAATGTTAGGTGAATTACTATTGGCAAATAATACTGGAATCGATCGCATTTATATACATTCTAAAGTAATTCTCCTGCAATTGCATGGGAGCTGAAATTTAAAATATCTTTCTAGAAGATTAGGCAATGACATGTAAATATTACTTCCAAATTAAGATTATTTTTGGAGAAAATAATGGACAATAATTTATTTATTTAATTAGCGTAGGATGATAATAAAGGAATACTTACCAAGAATTAATATAAAAAAAGAAAGGAGACAAATGAATTAAAGTTTGTCATGTGGGAAATAAAGAAACATGTGCTCTCTGAGTCGCATACGTACGTTCAAAGAGGTCGTCAATTGTTTATTGAATACTGCATGCATCAAACACTATTAAAGAAATGTATTCATTTGGTTTTATTTCCAGTCCCTTTAATAATAAAAATAATAAAATGTAATGGAAAAATACGACCCTACCCTTTACCACTTTTTTTTTATTTAATTATTATACTTATTAGTAGCTGTCTTTTCAATTTCTTTTTGCAGTGGGAATATTTATGACAAAATAAAATAGAGAAAAAAATATCCAGTTGAAGGGTAAGGCATTGACGGTCCAAAATAAAAGGCGAGAGCTGCTGAGATAAGGGAAGCTGTAAGCCAACTTGTTGCTGCATATATGTTTACATCGGGCGAAATTATGAGCTTCAATTGATACTGACATCAAATCTGCATATATAAATATTAAAAACATATGGATCGACGGCTAGTTTATTTCTTATTCCAGTAAGGTTTCATTCTAATATATCAAATTCTTTTGTCACCCATCATCACGATGATATTATTTGTTACTATTTATGTTTTTTCTTTTGCAAGTTGCGGGCGTGCTTAGAGTGAAAATTCTTGGGTATCACAATGGCCACCTTTTTTGTTTATGATAAGAGATTGATTTCGGCTGTTCTGATTACTATTGTTTTTTTTTTCTGATAATCATCTCATTGTATATGAAATAGTGACGCGCACTTAAGGTGCCATGATGAGGGTATGAGACAAAGACAAATAAAACTTTGCAAAGAGAAAAGGCCGAACTGATTAATTGCTGATTAGAGACACAATTTACACGAACAACCAATAATACGTTTGAAAGGAAATTGAAAAGAAAGAAAACATCTATAATGCGGAACATTATCAATTTATCATATATCTTCATTACAAGTTTCAAGTGAAATAGACAAGGGCCCAAAAGAATTTGAAAAAAAAAAAAAAAAAAAAGTTTCACTAGCCCTCTCAAAAGGAGGTCTCTTCTTCTTTGACTGCTTAAGCTACCTCTTGTTTTTTAAAATGACTTGTAGAGAATTATTAAACAATTACAAAACTAAAAAATGAAGAGAACGCTGTAGGCGGAAGGGTGAGTTAATCCAGCCACGCACAATATTTCCATTATAAAGTATTTATTGTTTGTAATGTCAATACATATAATATGATATTTTTAAGTTTCGCCTTTCTTTTTTTATTTATCAGGATATTCGTCTATGTCCGTTTTATGATCATATAAGATTAATTCTTTTAGAATTTATATTTTCTTTTTTAATAATGTATTTTCTAAAAAAAAAAAGCTTTAAGTTCTCTTTTTTGAAGCATAATAACTTTATCATTTTACTCGATACTTAACTATAAATTTAGGACATTTTTTCAACCTACTACCTTAAATCTCATGTCCAGTGTATATAAGGAGAACACACAGCCATTATTGGCTGATGCCAATCCCATTTCATGTGATATTAATTTCATTGAATATCATATTTTCAACAAAATATTTTGGGTTGAAAAAGACTCTTCCTATAGTAGTGAGCAATCGATTCAAATCGAACAGAATCGAATCGAACCGAATCAAATTATGAAAATCAAATTACATATTTTAGAAAACTGAACAAAATCGAAATTGATGAAAAATTGAATCGAATTGAATCGAATCATTATGTTTCGGTTTGGTTCGATTCAAACTAATCGATTTTAATTTTTTATTATTTTTTAATTTAAACTTGATTTTTAAATTATTTAATTTGATGTTGACCTCGGTTTAAACCTAATAACCCTTAATCAATGAAATTAAATAATTTTTATATATATAATTACATATAATTCATAAATTTCTCATGAAAATAAATCGATTCAAAAATAATAAAACTATTTGGTTCGGTTCGATTTAATCAATTTTTTTTTCTTTAAAATCAAATCAAACCGAAATAATTGAAATTTTTATAACATAAAATCGAATCAAACAGAACTGAATTATCAAATTAAAACAACTCAATTTAATTTATTTGATTTAAATAAAATAATGATCACCCTTATCTTTCCGTGGACCATCATTAAAAACCAAACGTATAAAGCATGAGAATTCTAAAAATTAAACAAAATATCTTCGAGAAGCGAATCCATAAAAAATGCACGACAACCATGTATCTTCTTTAACTCTATTATTATCATTTCATCGATTTGATCAAAAATTATTTCATTAAGTTGAAGTAAAATTTTTTGAACTTTGCACTGCAACCATGTGCTACTTAGAAAATTTTAATCAAGCTAAAAATTGAGATGAAATGTTATGTGAAGTGTTTTGAATTTCTAAGGACTTATCCATAAATTTTTGTGACAAGGCAGCAGATATAATAGAGAAAAATCTGTTTCATGTTTACTAATCTAATGTTGATGAAGAGAAAGAAAGATTGAAGGGCTTGGGCAGTGAGGGAAAATAGCCAAGAGAAGGAAAACGTCGAGAGGGTGGAGACAGTATTAATTTGTTCAATGACACATGCACATACATATGGGGCCTCATCAACAACAGAGAGACATGTAGACGCTAATGCCACGCCAATCTCCTTATCTCCCAATCTTCTTTCTCTTCTTTCTTCCTCTCCCACTCAATAAAAGCCTTCTTTGATAGCTCCATCTCTCAGTCTCATCATCAATTCTCATTTTCATTCCCCACTTCAATTTACTTTAAAATATTTTCTCATTAATATTATGATATGTGGAAGAAGGATTATTGGTAGAAGGTTGAATGAGTGAGTGGTTGTGCTCCGATCAATAGAACGATGAAGAAATTAATATTACCAAGAGGATATTTTGGTAAGGTCGGAAATGAAAATATCTAAGTGAATGGCCCTTTTAGACAGGGGACGGAGTCCTTTTTGCCCACTGTACGTAATGTTGCATGTCAATTATTATAGTCCGTACAATTTATGTACATTATTTATGCTCTCTTATTTTCTTCATGTATTGATTATTCATTTATCATTTTTATTTCATTTTTTTATTAATTACTAGCTTTTCTTTTCAACTCTTTTAATCCCACATAGATTATCATCAGAATATGCAAATATCCAGCAAACCTCTTGATGAAAATAGTTTTTTGTTTTTCATTTTTTTAAGAAAAATTCAGTTTTTATTTTCAATAGAAAACATGAAAACACATTTAAATAATAGAAACTAAATATATAATTAAAAAATAAAAAATATAATTAAAAAAATTGAAAAAATTATATATTTCATAATTTAAAAATAAATCATTATAAAATCTATTTAAAATTAGTTATCAATTCTCTATTTAAAAAATTAATACATATGAACATGAAATTTATTTTTTAAAAATATTTTAAAAAAATTATTTCAATTTTCCATAAATGAAATGTTCTCAAAATACTTATCCTCTTTCCTTAACTCTAATTCTCTTCTCCCTCTCCCGATCATTCTTGGTAACGACAATAACACAATGGTTAGACGAGATTTAGTCTTTCATCCTTCGCTTGAGCTATACAGCTGATCACAAAAAAACAAAATTTCATTGGGTTGCTTCCTCTCCAAAGTTCGATTCCCTTGAGCTTCCTTATCCTCTTGCAACATCGATGAAGACATTGAATCTCGAAGGATTCTTAGCACCCTCCCTTTTTTTTTTTTTTTAAGAATTGGACAATGTGCTACCATGAGGAAAGCCATGGAAGTGCTAAATATTTTGTTTTTCTGATAATAAATAAGGGCGCCGAACAACTTTTGTCTTGTATATACAGATATGAACAAAGTCATAGCTGCTGGCCACTCTATATTTGTAGGATAAGCACTAAACTGATCTCAAGCTTGATCATACCAATATTTGCAAAGCTACAAACTAGGTTCGGTCATTTTGCATGCAACGTGTGCTTAAATTAACCCTTCTTAGCATTATCTAGCGCATGCATTTTGCAGTTCATTTCATGTTTGCAATGGCTTCATAGCCCAATGCCATATATAATATATATATACACCCAAAAGCCCTTTGATATAATTGCAATTTTATTTTTGCATTGCAACTCACCTGGCTAAGAGATATATATATATATATATATATATATATATGTCTTATAGAAGGAGCAATCATCAACTTGTTCTTGGCACCCAGCCTCGTTTGGACTGCGATCATGACATCATAATGGGATGTCTATTGCGGTTGAAGTCCAAACAATATGTGGATAACTACGCATTTGTTTCCTTTATTTTATTTATTTCCAATCTCATGTATTTTTTTTTAATATATATACACTCCCCTTTTTTTAAAAATGCATTTTGTATTTTGTTATTATTTTTTAAATTTATTTAACTCAAAACTTTATACTCATAAAAATAATTCTAGTTCCCTCTTGAAATAAAATTCATTAATTTTTTTTACATTAAATATTTATATAAAGTTAAATAACTAAAAAACATAAATAATTTTTCATTTTTATTTATAATTTGATAGTTTTATCTTATTTATTAAACTTAATTTCAATTATATTTATTTTTTTACAACCTTCAACTTCTCTATTTAATTATTTTAAACTTTTTATGCAAATAAAAGTTTAATTTAATTTTAAATGTTTTTAATATCTTTCTAATTAAATATTTCAAAATATATTTAAAAAAAAAAAAAAAAAAACACAAAACCTAATACTTTTGTTAGGTGGCCAGCTTATTGATTATTGGGCTTTATGCTTCCCCGTGTAAATCGCAAAGAAACGGATTCTAGCAATATTACAATGGGCCCAATTATTTTTGAAGGCATAGGCTTTGAGAATGGTCCTGGCCTGCTATAGACCTTCATATACGGTTACATTTTTAGGCTAATAACACTTGTATTTCTTTCGTACTTACTGCTCACTGAGGCCCCCCCCTTTCCTATCTCGGAATTGCTATTGATGTGCTTATTAATAATTTTAATATATAAATACTTTTAATTTATATATTTTTTAATTTTAATATATAAAAATTAAATAATATCTTTATATATGAATATTAAATAAAAAATATTATTATTTTTTATGGCCTCTCTGCCTCTCTCTCATCTTTCATGCCCGAAGTTTCTCACTTCCAATTCTCTCGCTTTCCCTCATGCTCCTCACCCATGGCTAGAACCCTAGCCGTTACTTCCCGTCAGCTGTCGTTAACTCTGCCTTTTGCTGCATCTTCCTCTGTTAACTTTAACGGAAGACTTTCAAGCTCCCTTTCTCCAGCTGCTTCCACACCTCGTGGCTCGTGTCCCTACGCTCAAATGTTCTGATTCGACTTCTCAATCATATGGTACTTCTTCTTATTTCAATCTCTAAATGTCATACTTTTGGATGATTCTGATGCCTGTTTCTTCTTTTTGGTTGGTGAGAATGAGACGATTGGTCTATCAATTGGTAACATTTTGACATTTTCCTCTGTTTGGTTGGTGAAAATTCGAAGAAAGAAATACGAAATTGGAATTTCGGATTTATTTAATTCATTCCCAGCTGAAATGACTGTTGCAACTCAGTTACTCCAATTGTTACAACTTACCATCTGTTTGGCTTCTGAGAAAATACAGCTACAAGAGATAAAGGGTGAATTAATATTTTCTTTTTTCTCCTATTTTTCCAGAATTGAAGAAATGAAAGAAATAGAGTTTATGTGATTTTTATTTCATTACAATTAGATTTTTCCATCAATTTAAAAACTGCTCCTATCTAAGTAGCAAAGTTGTATTAGGTCCAATTCAATGAATGTTTGAATTATAGTTTCTACCAGATCATAGGAAGTCAAATATTTAATACCATTATAAATTTAATTTCCTATGCCTCTTCTCAACCACCAAATGTTTGTAAAATGACGCAGCTCACAAAAACCTTTGTGGCATTATCAGGTTAAGACAATGCTCAACTTAGATGTGTTGATTTAAGACCTTTGTGCTCATGTTGATACATATTTGTACATATACACATGTTTATAGCATGAAGATATTTGTTTATTTTTCTGTCGCCTTTACATTGGGTTGCACAACTCTGTTCTGCCTTTCATCAGCTATCTGAACTTAAATCATTGCTTTTGGATTTCTTCCAGTTGATCAATCAGCAAAATTTCTAGAAGCTTTCAAGAAGGGCGGTTTAATTCCTTTATACCACTGCATATTATGTGATCACCTCATTCCTGTGCTTGCTTATTGCTGTTTGGTTAATGAAGATGATAGAGATGCTCCAATCTTTTTATTTGAGTTAGTCGAACTTGGTTTGGATGCTTCCACTATTGTAAGGTCTTTAGTTTTTATTTTCCTCTCATGCATTTTTCTATTTATGCTTTAGATTTGTGTATGCTTATATTTTCCTTGGTCAATTATGTTAGGGGCAATTTAGTGTTATAGGAGCTCAACCAAGTATAGAAATTGTGGCTAAAGAAAACATGGTCACAATTATGGACCATTATGAAGGCTGAAGGACAGAGAAGATTGTGGAGGACCCAATAGAAGTTCCTAGGAGAATGATGGAGGATTGGGGCCCCCAACTTGTTGATGACCTTCCAGAAGTTTTTAGTGGTAAGATCAATAGAAATTTAGCATACTTGGTGTGTTCATATTATACTTTGTGTGCCACTCCGTCCATTTTAAAATCTTTGATTTTTGGTCATTGGGAAGGTTAGCTTCTTGAAATAGAGTTGGATTCGATTCATCATCTGATTTATTGGAGTGGATGTATTATTCATATATCCTTTACCTTTTGTTCCTAAGTTCTGGATGAATCAAAGGATATATTTGCTGCTGTACTTTTTTGTTCTTTATAATTTTATGCTATGGTTTTTCTATCTGGAAATGAATGCTACATTGCACACTGTTGCTTGAATGTTTAATCAAGGGGTATTTATTCACAGAAATACTGACATAGTTCTCATACTGTGTTCCAGTCCAACTTAGCCCCAAAATATGGAGGTTTTATCAAATTGGTGCTAATATAATGATATGATCTTTTCTTGGCCAGGTGGGTGGTGTGGTATGTAGAGAAGAAAAAACTGCCTTTTTCTGCTGCCCCACCGGATGACAAAAATCTCCCTCATGTCCACCTTGGCCTTTATGAGGATGTTATAATATTTGATCATTTGGAGACGGTACTTTTATGTTGATCCATGAACCATTTTATCACCTTAAAGCTGATTTAGGCTGCTCCTTTTTTTTCTTCATATTCATTATCATTCCAAATCTGCATATTTTGGGTCATCTTTCCTTCTTTAGGAACTTGTGGATTTGATGACATTTATGTGAAATCTTGTTCCTGATTATGATTATACTTTATTTAAAGCAGATTTACAGGCGTAATTGACTTATTTTTCATTTGGTCTTAATAGTTGTATGGCCATAAATCTGTAGCTAAGGTAGACTGTTCATGCAGGTCTCCAGACTTGGTTAGGTGAAAATTGAAAGGCTGATGGATATTGATTGATATTCTCATGTTATGCACATCAGTTCTACCATATGCATCTCTCATTGTGGTTTAAGCATAAAGGTTGTAAGAAAAGGAAAAAGAAAAAAAGATATTCACATCATTCTTTTACGTGTTTATTGCATATCTTGATAAATTAAAATCAATTCCTCCTGCAGATACTTGAGATTGAAGTATACTGGCTATAGATGGTCGTAAAATTCATCAATATTATGTAGTTCCTTCTCTTTCTTTTTCAACTGTTAACTGTTAGCAATGGAAGCTTTGAGAACTGATCCCCAAAGAATTCATCTATAACTTTGTGTCTTCAAGACCAAACTCATCTTGTGACAAATCTTTTTCTCTCTTGGTCACTAACTTGATTCTTGTTTCTGCAGGTCACTGGAGAGTTACTTGATTATTTAAATAGTTGGGATGCATTGCACTACCTGTTGGCACTGTTAGTGGGGCACCAAAAGTCTACCCTCCGCAACATTTTTCCATTTCTATATGTATTTATAATCTCCTTAAATGCTTTTGAACACATAAATTATTAACCTATGCCCAATATAAACTCAATCCATATAGTAGATTCTGATTTTGTGGATGCTTCTGTTCTAAGACCCTCATGAGGATTGATTATTTTTCGTAGTTTCTTACCAGCAGCTGTATTGGAATGCACGTAAATGCTATGGAGCTGATTGATCAGCTAGAAGGCCACATAGTGGTGGATTTGGAGGAAGTTCATTTTCTGGTGATATGGATGTTGATCTGGCTCTCAGAGCTATCGTCTTTCCTACTAGGGCCCGTTATGATACAAGGCATTCATATAATGATCTGAACAAGCGGCAAGAATGGTTTGCTCACCTCCAAGCTGGGGCTGGAATTGTACAGTGATCCAGCTGATGAGCAGATAGAGTTTGAGACAAAGCAGCAGCTCTGGCACATGCCACTGATCTTGCAGAAGAATTATTTGTCAAGAATTGATTATTTGAAGAATTTAGGTATTTATTTTCATACTTTGTTTTATTTATAAAGAAACAAATATAACTTTAATAGAGTTCCTTTGTTTATTTAATAGAAAACTTTGTTAAATAAATTAAATTTTTATAAAATTATAGCACTTGTGATTTGAATTTATTATTTTTTATCAAAATTTCTATTTTTTTGAATTCCAGTAATTTTATATATTTTTAATTTTAAGCATTGATAAAAAAAATTATTTTATCAAATTAAATTAGTTTTGTTTTTGAATTTTTAGATTTTTTAAACGCACCAAAGAATGTCTCTAAAAGAGGAAGAAAATAACTAAATAAGGCCATTAAAGTGAATGGGTGAGGGAATTTGCCAATTTGAGGCGTTACGGTTTTTTTTTTTTTTTTTCCTTAATTTAATAATAAAATTGGTGTAAACATTCACACGTGACATATCTAAAAAGATCTCAACGCACCTTCTCATCAGGTGCTGTCACAAGAGCTTTGTAGCTAATAAAATAAAAATAAAATTTTGAACGTTAAATTATTTTTAGAATTGAAAATAAAGTTAAAAAGAATTTTGATATTTTTTATTAAATTTAATAATAAATTAATAATAATTTTAATAATAATATTAATTTATAAATTTATTAAAATATCAATAATTAAATTATTTAATTTTAAGATTATAAAAATTAAATTATAAATTTAATTAAATTTAAAATATTAAATTATTTATATAATAAAATTAAATTATTTTTAAATTAAAATAAAATTAAATATATTTTGATATATTTATTAATTAATAATAATTTAATTAAAATTTTAATAACAAGAATTAATTTATAGGTTGAGTAAAAGTTAAGAATTAAATCGTCTAATTTTAAACTTATAAAAATTAAACTGTAAATTTAATTAAAAAAAAATTGTACTGTGACGAAGGATCAGACAAGAACACAGATGACAGAAAAATAGATAAGCCTACACCACGTCATGGTTTGATATCTCAACGCAACGGGCAAGTGTCAATTATGTCTTGAAAGGGAGAGCTGTAAGCGACTCGAACCACAAAGGTTAGATGATATCTTAGCTCCAATAATTGCCCCTCCTTTTCATTTTTTAAAGGTTTCTTCTTTTGATTATGTTAGCTAAATCACCAAAATAAACAGAACCCAGTTGCATTTTATCAGTTTTTATTTATTGGCTGCAGGTATTTCAAAGGTTGTGCTTTTTCTGTTTGATGGAATTTCTGTTAGTGTAATCACTTTTTGATAACTTGCCTTTATTTTAAATTGCTTCTTTTTCACTTTTCATTTTATTTGATTAGGATGTATGATGGGTTATAACTTTGAACTGTTACAGTAGTTAAAGGGACAATTGCTGATAATATTAGCCACTCTATTTGATCTCTTTCTTAATTGTGGTTTATGCTTCATAATGTTCCTTGGTTCTCTAATTGAATTAAGCCACTCTTCACTCTCCAGTTCTTTTAATTGTTTACCAATGCTTGCTTAAGCTATGTGGTTGTCAGATTATTGCTGGTCATAATTCTCGCATTAATCTGGGATCTGATGATATCTGAAGAAGAGCCACTTTAATGGGTATAGACGTAGAGTTGACAGTTGATTCTAATTTCTTATATATGATTTTTGAGGGTTTGTATTCTCTCTTGGGTATTTCCAGCAAAACATTTCTTGAAGGGTTCACACCATTTTTTAGAACATCTGTTTTCATGTTTTTGCAACTATTTGTGGAGTCTGGACTGTACTCTGTGGATAGAAAGCTCTGTGCCCCTCCTTGTATGTAATGTATAAAAATATTGTCTTGGTTTGTCTCTGAATGTTGAGCTGTGGGTATATGGATTCTTGTGCATGAATGAAATCATTGAGATACCAGTGAGTAAAATCTTTGTTTGTGGATGATGAATGGTGGAACTAGAACTAGAAGTCAGTTGATGAAACTGTAGGGTATATCTAAATTTGGGGTTGGATGGATTGTAAATCCTTTCTCTTGAAATGGGTTCAACCTGATTATAGCGAGACATTTATCGCTCTTATTGTGCCTGCGAAGAGATATTTTCCAACTTGTTAATCCGTCTATGATTTGTATTGAATTTGTGCAGGTGAGTGGTGATCTAGTATGCAAGCATAAAGTGCTAGTGAATTAGGGTCGGGCTCTTGAGTCTTAACCAAGATTTTAGCTATGGGTACCACGAAGATCTACATAGTGTAAGTATCTCTTCCTTCCTCTGTTCCCTCCCTCAGGCTTCTCTTCCACAGTTGGTCTGTAGATGTAAGATCAAGAACACAAGTAGCATTTTGAAGTAATTTGAATTTGATTACTTTCTCTTTCCTGCTTTTTACAGGTATTACTCCTTATATGGACATGTGGAGACAATGGCACGAGAAGTCCAGCGAGGGGCTAATTCAGTTCAAGATGTTGAAGCAACACTTTGGCAGGTAAGTTTTGCAGATAGGCTTGTGTTATTGCAAAATAAATAAATAAAATGCTTGTGGAAATGAGAAGAATTGACTTGATTTATGTCCTTATTTACTTATATTTTGGGGGTGGGAGCAAGTGGAAAGGGGGTTAGCCAGAGAGGACTCAATTAATATTCAGAAGTATTATCTTGATCGATTGTAACAGGTACCAGAGACACTTTCCAACTTGATAATGCAAAAGATGAAGGCCCCTCCTAAAGCAGATGATGTGCCGGTGATTCAACCAGAACAGCTTTTGGAGGCAGATGGTTTTGTCTTTGGTTTTCCTTCTCGTTTTGGTGTGATGGCAGCCCAGTTCAAGGCATTCTTTGATGCAACGCATGAGCTTTGGGCATCCCAAGCGCTTGCTGGCAAACCTGCTGGAATCTTCTGGAGTACTGGTTTCCATGGAGGAGGTCAAGAACTTACTGCGTGAGTTCATTCATTCTTTAGCTTCTACCAGAAATCCATTTATTTTTATTTTTTATTATTTTTGACATGTGCAAGTCTATAGATAAAATATTATTGAATATCTCAATTAATTTTTCATTTATTTTACTAAACATAGCTTGCTAGACCTGTTTGCTAGTATGAGCTTGAAATCAAAAATTAAAGATTAAAAGAAAATGGCTGTCTTATTATCCAATTTCATGGAAAGGTTAGTTAACTTGTAACCATCTCATTACCATTCCAGGTCTTCAGCCAAAAAATAAAATAGAAAAAGAATGAAAGAAACAAAAAAGTAATGGTTATTAGGCATCTCAAATTATCTAATAATTTTATTAAAAGAAATGCTTAAATTGCTTATAAGTGAAACCACTGGTGTGCATGACCATGTTTCTAATAATTTGTATATATAGATATACATAATGCATTCTGTGTATATTGTTTTTGTGTTTGTATGTGTGGTAATACAATTGAATGTCAATGCAGAACTGATCTCAAACAGAGCTAAATAGTGTAAAAATCCATGTAGCCGACACTAATTAGTTGGAGATTAAAGCTTAGTTGTTGTTGTTTGATATGTGGTAATGTAATTTTCTCACTTGCCATAGAAAGCTAGTAGTCATTTCATATTTCATTTATCTCCTGTTTGCAGATTGACGGCCATAACACAGTTAGCACATCATGGTATGCTATTTGTTCCTCTTGGTTACACATTTGGCAGTGGTATGTTTGAGATGAATGAGGTAAAAGGTGGCTCTTCTTATGGTGCTGGAACATATGCGGCAGATGGAACTCGTCATCCCACAGAATTAGAACTCCAACAGGCTTTTCACCAGGGCAAGTATGTTGCTGAGATAACCAAAAAGCTCACCAGTTAATAATAATGAGTAATCCACTACCACGAGATTGTAACAAAGGGAGTTGCTAGATTGTGCACTGGCATTACAGAAACGGAGATGTTGGAGGGTGGTGGAGCTAAAAAGGGACTTAAATCAACTTTTAAAGGAAACATGGCAATTGCTGAGTAGGCTGAGTCTTAACACATGATTATAAACCCACTCATGCACATTTCACAACCCACTAGTTCATTGCTTTAATTATGTAAATATAAATAATACAATTATTAGAACGTTGTAAAAAATAAAAATGCGTGTAATTATTTTAATATTTGTGATGGTACGAGTGATTATGCGAGTTGTTAGATATGAGTAATCACTTGCTCTATTCTATTTCGTCAATTCAAATCTAATCAAATGTCAAACTAAAATAGTTAAATTATAATTCCATGATAAAAATTTAGGATTCTCATAAGTGATATGATTGAGATGGATGCAATGGAAAATAATATGGCATCTATCTATTCAAGATTTTTTAGGTTTTTCTTGCTTTCTACATTTTTCTCTGGTAATGTGATTGTTATTTGTAAGCTGTACGACACCGTTTTGGGCATAAAAATAAAAATTGTCTATTAAAACAAAAGAAAGCCGCAGCAAGTTGCTGTTGACGAAACCAAAAACAAAAACCTCCACAACCTCCGTTTCCACGCGCACACAAATGGAGTCGTTCTTGCGAGCCTGGACTGGTCAGGACCCAAACCCTGACGATTACAGCAACATTCAATTCTGGTCCAACCCTGAGAGGTCCGGTTGGCTCATGAAGCAAGGCGATTACCTCAAGAATTGGCGCCGCCGCTGGTTCGTCCTCAAGCAAGGCAAGCTCCTTTGGTTTAAGGACAACCGCGTCCTCAGCTCCTCAATTCCTCGTGGCGTCATTCCCGTCGGCAACTGCTTGACTGTGAAAGGTGCTGAAGACGTCCTCAATAAGCCTTTCGCCTTTGAGCTTTCTACAAGCCAAGACACCATGTTTTTTATCGCCGATTCTGAGGTGGAGAAGGAAGAGTGGATCAATTCGATTGGGAGGTCCATTGTGCAGCACTCCAGGTCTCTCACTGATTCTGAGGTCGTTGATTACGATAGCAAGCGGTGATTTTGAATATACTTGCTTCTGTTTCTTGTATAAACAACTACTCTGCTTCTTATTGTCGTTTGGTATCTTACATATTATGCGTGTGTGTTTCACGTATGAAATTTTCTGCTTTCTTTAATTGGAGGGTTTTTTTTTTTTTCTTGTGCGATTTTGCTGTTTGTTGAGGATTGCTCTGATCCCATTTGCATTTTTCTTCTTTTTGATTTAGTTTTTTTGGACTCGATTATGTTTGTTTCTTTTGTTTTGCAATTTAAATACGCATTTTGTTATTGAATTTATGATTTGTTAAAGATTCAAGGGGTGAATGATTTACCTTAATTGATGTGTTAGGAAGATTCTTCTTTTCTTGTTAGCGTAATTATATTGAGTCTATAAAGAAAAGGTCTTTGTCCAAGGATCGTGTTATTTATGGATAAAGCCTCCAGGGTTTTGGTAGAATTTAGATTTTAAGTTTGCAGATGTATGATTCTTTGAATTTCTTCATAGGATTTTCTGCAGAAGCTGGACAACTTAGGCAGAATGGTCAAGTTTTAGCTTTTCAAATGAAATTAAATGACTCGTGTACCTTCACATAATTGGTTCATTGAAGCCTTGGATTAGTAGGGGTGATGTGGGAGTATGGCTTCCCAAATAGGTTCATTTCTAAGTTTTATATGGTGAAATATAATATTCAAAAGACATGGTTCAGTACCATTTCCATTTTTCAGCTGAATTATCTTCCTACAAATTCGGGTTCAATTCATCTTACTGAGATAAAAAGAAGAAATGATTCTTAGTAGACATTTCTATTTATGCTTCATTCAGAGCACAAACTTAAAAGGTCTAAAATAGAGAAATGACGCGTTTCTAGAACAGAAACTAGGAATTATTCTTGCCGTAGCTCAATGCCAGTCAGTCAGATAGCAGTAACAGCTACCCAATTTCATGCATTGTGGTTTCTATCTTGTTGCACAGATTCAGTCCCGGTGAGTTCATTCTTGATGGAACACAATGCCCTTCCTGCTTCACTTATGTCCATTCGGTCTTTGGGTGATTCAGCAGAGCACATGACTCCGGTTCTTAAGATTGAAAGCAAGCACTCTTGCATTTTATTTCTGTTGGTGCAAAACTGGCTGGAAATTCCATTGCTAGTTGAACCATATTCTTCACTAGCCCAGCGTACTACTAGTGGATCTGCAATTCTACTTACTTGTTCGGACAAGGCCATTTTTGTGAAATTATGTAGGTTCAAACCATCTTTAAACATGTCATCAGTAGGTCTCTTGCTTGTAAACATTTCCAAAAGCAGTATCCCAAAACTGTACACATCTCCACTAGGGGTTGCCTCACTTCCCATGGCATATTCTGCACTTTCACAATCACACATAGACTTTTAGCATTGAATGTGTAATTATCATTAAGCATAATTCATGAGTCCCAAAATTAAAAGTTTGTGATAAAATGAGTAAAAAATATGCTTGAACCTTTTTCACGAGGGTAAGATTATAGTTGTGGGTTTTACATTATTGCACACCTATTTGTTCAAAATGCATTTGCCAATCTAGATCTATTAGAATATCAGAAAAGATTAAGGCCTCATAGAACTGATTTTGACACCCAACAGATTTATGATGAAAGTTTGGAAATTTTTAAGCATGTGTTCCAGACTTCCATCTGGGGAGTAAACAGCTACCTTTTGCTGGAAATGGTAAATTTTGTTAACAAGCAAAAGAGAAAAAGAAGAAAAGCCTTGAGGCAGTTAACAGATGCAGAAGAAGCAACATAAGATAGAAAGATTTAGCGGGTGCAGCGTAACCAATTGTCCCCTTCAGTCCAAAGGAGCTTGTTGGATTTGGAGAGACATATTTAGTTGCTTTTGGGAAGATTCTGGCCATTCCAAAATCTCCTAGGTGACCAACCATTTCATTGTCAAGAAGTACGTTGCTTGGCTTCACGTCACAATGAATTATTGGCACTTGGCAATGGTGATGGAAATAATCAAGTGCGGAAGCCACATCAATGGCAATGTTGAGTCTTTGAAGAATACTTAACCCCCCAGGTTCTCTGCATGCCTCATTTTCTCTAGGAAATATGTGTAGTTGTCCAAGCTCCCATTAGGCATAAACTCATAAATAAGAGCTTTGAAGGAATTACCTTGAAAATCAATACTAGAGCATGCGGATATGACCTTGACAAGATTACGGTGCCTAATGTTTCTCAAGGTTTCACACTCTGCTGCGAAGCTCTTGGAGGCTCCTCTATATTCTAGATTAATCACCTTGACTGCAACATCTTGTTTGTCATCAAGAACTCCTTTGTACACGATTCCGAAACCCCCTTCTCCAAGCAAATTTGCTGAAGAAAAGCTGTTGGTTGCTTTGAGGAGCTGCTGATAGGAAAGCTTCAAAAACGGATTCATGGAAAAGGATGCTGATGATGTCTCTTTATTTTTCATTCTCTTAAACCAACAAAGCAGAACAGACAATAACAAAATAGATCCGAGAATCCCACAAGGCATCAGGATTAGTTTGAATCTGAGGCTTATTTTTAATTTCTTTGATCTTTTCAAGTGGCATAGTGGCAAATGCAGTTCAGCTACACCCCCGCAAAGTTTCTCATTCCCAACCAATGAAACTGCTGTTGCATTGCTGAAAACTCTTTTGTTGGTACTTCCCCCTCAAAGTGATTGTCAGACAGGTTCAAGGATTCCAAAAGGGATAAATTCTGAAAATATTTTGGAATTTGGCCAGCCAGCTTGTTGCTAGAAAGATCCAACTCTTTAATGCTTCTCAAAGAACTCAGAGATTGTGGAATGCTTCCGTTGAAAGAATTACCACTTAAATTCAAGGATTCCAAGCATACACAACCACCCAGGCTGAAAGGAATGTGACCATGAAATTGGTTTCCTGAGATATCCAATGCAACAAGATTCTTCAAGTTGCCCACTTCAAGGGGGATGCTGCCTGTGAGATGGTTATCGGACAAATCCAAGGCAATTGATAGGGTTATTATGCTAAAAATTTGCTGGGGCACATTTCCAGTGAGCCTATTTTGGGCAATACTCAATACCAACAAATTCTGACATCTTCCGAGTGATGAGGGTATACTACCTTCGAATTTGTTGAAGTCCAAATTGAGTTCACTCAGTAGAGTGAGATTTCCAATAGAATCAGGAATTGTCCCCAAAAGATTATTTCCAGAAAGGGCAACTTCTTGTAATCTTTTAAGCTTGCCGATAGCTTTAGGAATGGGGCCAGTTAATTGGTTATTCTGCATTCCTAGCTTTTCTACATTGGCAAGATTTCCTATACCGGGTGGTATGATGCCGGATATTTGATTCCCCCCCATTACAAGTGCTTTCATCGTTATTGAGAGGTTGGCTATAGAATTGGGGAGCTTCCCTCCAAATTGATTCATGAATAAACCAATCACTTCCAGTTTGCTACAGTTGGTGAGAGAGCTTATGAAAGCTAGATCATCAGCTAACCCAAATCCCAGACTATTGTTACCCAAATTTAGCCAAAAGAGATTCTTGAGGCCATTGAAATCGATTGACACTTTTCCTGTAAAATAATTACCAGATATGTCGAATTCCCTAATCTTTGAAGCGTTGGCTAATAAATGGAGGACAGGACCAGAAAGAATGTTCTTGCCAACTATGAATTTTTCCAAGTTTGGAAGAGTGAAGGCTAAGTTTTGTGGGAGACGTCCATGTAAGTTATTCAGTTGCAGAAGAAAGACCCTAAGGGAAGTGATGTTATAAATTGAAGGAGGAATTTTGCCTGAAAAACTATTCTGACCAAGTCCCAGAAATATTAAGCTTCTAAGTTGACCCAGGGTATCAGGAACTCTCCCTTGTAAGCAATTCACTTTTAAAGAGATTACCTGGAGATTTGAAAGATTCCCAATGGAAGTTGGGAGTTCTCCTGTTAGGTAGTTGTCAAAAATGTATAGCTCCTCAAGCTTCCACAAGAAGTGGAGTTGCTCAGGTATCTTCCCAAACAGATTGTTTTTACTTGCATCAAAGTAAATGAGGTTGTAACAATAGGACAGATTGGGTGGTATTATGCCTCTGAAGGAATTATAGGAGAGATTAAGTGTTCGCAGTCTGGATAGTCTTCCAAGTTCTTGGGGAATTTCGCCACTCAGTTTGTTATCTTGAAGGTCAATTAACCTTAGGAAACTGAGATTCCCAATAGAGGGAGATAATGAACCTTCTAAGTTATGGAAACTTAGGTTGAGCTCAGTGACCCTTTGATGCCGGCGACCACATGTAACACCTTTCCACCGGCACATGGAAACAGAATTGTTCCAGGAAGTTGTGACTCCTAAGGGGTCATAAATCTGCGACTTAATGGCCAGTAATGCGAGAAGATCTGTTGCATTTTGGCTCACTGGGATGGACTGGGACAAGCCAAAAGGTAGAATGAAGCTAGTGCACAAGAGTAAAATGACAGGGATGTTACTGCTACTACGCAGGAGACTACCCAACAAAGCCATTGAAGAAAAATGCTGTGCTCAAAGTATAAGAGTTTATTTCAAATTAACTGGTTCACTTTAGACATAAAAAAAATCTCTTTCAAGTGTCAGTGTCTCTGAGCCTTTTGCACAATTAAGACGCTCGATGTCCATGGCGTAAAGTTTCCTTCCAAACGACTTTGACTTTATTACTGTCCATGGCGTAAAGTTTCCTTCCAAACGACTTTGACTTTATTACCAGTCATCTAGACTCTAGAGAAAAATCCAATCTTTTTCTTTGAATTTCAACGCTGCATTGAACAACCAAATTAAAATCGCAGTTCTTTTCATTGAGTTGCAATAGTAGCTCGTGCATATATAGTTTCATCTCTACGAGGTCTTTGCTGCTGTGCCTGTAATGGGTTGTTTCCAATCTTTGTTCGAGTCTCAGTTATCAAGATCCTCCCTAAATAATTCTTCTGGTCACTATGTAATCATATTGGAGTATTACATATATGGCCTTTTTTTTAGGGAGTGGGTGGGGGAAGGTGAGACAGCTTTGGCCAGAAGTAGTAATCAATGCTTGAATAAACGTAGTTTACAAGTTACAAAAGACTGAGTGAACAATGGACTTGCAGGAGTACGTAGGACATATGAATGTGGAAGAAATCCCAGCCTGAGAAGAAATTTTCAACAAACATTCAATATTCTTATTATCTATTTTGCTTTATATATTAAAGATGATTTTCTTTCAATAAAGGGTTTACCACCAACATTTTCAAAAAAAAAATTATAATAATTAACACCCTTGCCTTAGCAATCCCAAACAAAATGATGCCAAATTGCATGATCAACGTAAGGAAGAAAGGGTTTTTTATTTTTTTCTTGGTGACAATACCAAGAGAGACAGAGAGCAACGCTAAGGGAAAGGCGGAACGCAATCAATGGCAATAACAAGGGAAAAATGGGGAGGAAAAGGATCCGCGTATTTGGGGGACGATTTACATATTGGGTTCATTGGATGGAGAATCAAGGAAAGGGGTGGACTTGTGACATGGGTAGGGGCAGACCCTATCATGGTCCGATTCGAGCTCAAAATGGACTAAAATTGTTTTCATTACCCTTGAATCGGACCAGGCGAATTCAATCTGATTTGATTATATATTTTTTTTCTTTAAAAAAAAAATTCAGTCATTTGATAAATTTAATTGAATTAAAATAAAATCAAAACTGCATTGAATTGAGTTAAAATTAAAATTAAAATTGAAATCGATCAAACTCTAGGTCCTATTTCAAGTATTTAGTTCTGTGAACCAAAATTACTAAATGGGACCAAATTCGACTTGTGGAGGAAATTAGCTAGGCAGATGGGAGGTGGGACAATAGCAAAAGGGTATATTGTGATACATACATATATATTGATTAATTCCAAAATTATTAGCATTGGATTGGGCTTAAGTAATTATAAGGAGGAAGACGATTTTGGACATTAAATAGTAAGGCATTTAATACTGCACTAAGTGAGGAATAACACTTCACTTAACCCGTTTCAAAGCACTTTCAGGAAAGAAAACAATCCCAACCATAGTAGCAGTATTTGTATAATGAAAACAATGGGAAATTCTTGTCTAAAACTTCAAGTTTCTCAACCTCTCAATGTAGCTAAAACAAGCCTCTGTCAGGAGAATTCGAGTCCAAACTGGAAACTAAAGCCGACAAATTTGAAGTCCTCTCTTTTCATTTTTCTTTATAGTTTTTTCTTCAAGACCTGCCTTTTTTTTTCCTTTCTTTTTTGAAGTGCAATGACCTGCCAAATTCGTAATAATTTCTTTTATCACTTATTTTTCTTATCTTTCACTCTTGGGTTTTCTGGTAATATTTCATTTTTCACACCCATACAGAGATAGGCTAATAAAATAAAGTCTAGTTAACAACCCCCCACCGCCACAAAAAAAAAAAAAAAAAGACAGCTAATATTTGTTCCGGTTCCTGGAGTTGGTCACGTAGTTTTAACCATCGAATTCTGGTCACCATCCTCGTCATGAATCTACCCTTCACTCCTTTTATGGATCTATACACCAAATCATTCGCTGCTTCCCAACCCAATATCCGCCTCATTGACCTCCCTCAAGTGGATCTTCCTTCTTCTGAAGTTCTTGCTATATCTATAGAAAGTTTTGTCTGTGCCATTATTGAGTCACAAACCCCATGTCCAAGACATTGTCTCTGATATTGTATCTTCCCGATCTAGCTGAGATTCGGCTCCAGTTGCTGGCATAGTTGTTAATTTCTTTTGCTTGTCCTTGATTGACATTGGAGACGAATTGGGTCTGCCCTCTTTTATCTTCTTGACATCTGGTGCAGGATTCTTGAGTCTCATGCTTTATCTACCCTCTCGCCATGAGCAAAATGTCATCGAGTTTAGCATATCTGATCCTGAGGTGTCGATTCCAGGTTTTGCCAATCCTGTTCCTCCAAGAGTTTCGCCTGAAGCCGCATTTAATAAGCATGGTGGTTACGCTGCCTAAGTTGAGATAGCCAAAAGGTTCAAGGATGCCAAAGGTATAATAGTTAATACAATTACTGAACTCGAATCTTATGCACTTGAGTCCTTTCACGATGGCCAGAACCCTAAGATTTACCCTGTTGGACCGGTGCTAAGCCTGAAGGGTCATCCTCATCCAGACATGGACCACGCTCAGTGAGACAAGATCAAAAAATGGCTGCATGAACAACCGGAATAATCTCGGGTGTTCTTTTGTTTTGGAAGCGCAGGAGCATTTAGTGTATTCTAAATGAAAGAAATAGCTCTCAGCCTGGAGCAGAGTGGGTACAGATTCTTGTGGTCCATGCGAGCTCTTCCAATACAGAATGAAGACCCTAAATTCAAGAATCCAAAGGAGATGTTGCCACAAGGATTCTTGGAACGGATGGAAGGGAGAGGAATGATATGTAGGTGGGCACCGCAGGTGGAAGTGCTAGCCTACAACGCCATAGGAGGGTTCGTATCTCATTGTGGGCGGAACTCCATCTTGGAGAGCTTTTGGTAAGGGGTGCCTATTGTGACCTTGCCTATATATGCAGAGCAGCAGCTAAATGCATTTACATCGTTGAAGGAACTGAGGCTGGCGGTAGAGCTGAAATTGGATTACAGGCCGAATGGAGATCTTGCGAGGGCAGAGGAGGTGGGAAGAGTTTTGAGATGTGTAAGGGAAAGTGACAATGAGGTGAGAAAGAAGGTGAAAGACATGGCAGGAATGGCGAGGAAAGCAGTGATGGAAGGGGGATCTTCATCAACTTCAATCTCAGAGTTGATCAAAGATGTGAAAAAATATGTATGAATCATTGAAATATGTATAAGAATTATGGAGAAACACGTGATGCCGAGATCAAATGTTGTGGCTGAGCCTGAGATCATTCTTGATTTCTAGCTTTTATTAAAAAAAAAAAAAGAAAGGCTCCAGCTTTATAATATCTATAGCGTCCAAAAAGGACAGAATTGCAAAATAATATTTAGGGTGAATAGGTAGTATTTGAAAATAAAATTAATTAGTTTTTAATATTTAATTTAGTGAATTATTTTATTACTTTATTATTTTTAATTAATTATTAAAAATAATTAAAAATTTAAAATGAATTAGAGAGATGTGCAACCAACAAACAAGACTAATAAACCGAGTAAGATGCCTATAACTCTGAGTCAGTTATCAGGGAGAATCAAATTAACAAATTAACTCTGATTCTGCTACGTGTCAATAGCCCAATGCCTCCTCTTTACTTGGCTTTAGTTTTCCCAGCAAGTATACATATAACATAAGCCTTTTATATTCTTCGTTCTTATAGAAACAGTCTCCAGCAATCCAAGACATCTCTGTCTTTTTTAACCATTAATGGAGGCTTTAATTAGCTTTTCCACAAAGATCTTCGCAAGAAATGGTAACAAAAGTCCACCGCCCTCAACATTAACTCAACAGGTTCGATCTGATTTTGCCTTTTCACCATCTCCAACTTTCAAGAAACTACACTTTGATCATTTGGTTTCACTTCGATCCATCACTAAATCTCATGTGGCATCTGGTGCGGCTGAGGTAACCTTTCTCATTATCCCACAAACTGGTTTCTTCCTCGTTCTAGTTTCTTTTAAACGACAATATATATGCATCTTGTTGTCCCTTAATGATGTCGTTTCATTAGATAAGGACAGACGCCGCTGGTTAATATCAACATTTAACAACTTTGGCATTTGGAAACAAGATGTTGTTTGATTATGAAAGTTGCAGCGACATTCTCAAACACATTCATGCGTGGATCAGTCAATAGTTTTTAGTTGTATTCTTCTTTTTGGTATTAAATGATCAATTTATCTTGAAAACAAGACTGTTAACCAACGAATTACATTATTAGTTGGAGAATGTCATTTCACTAGTTTTAGGACATCAATGAAATGATTGTACTATATATTAAGAATTAAAATGATGATTTGTCTTATAATTCTCTTAGCAACTCAAGACTGGACATGTAAGTTATGCCTCCTTTGGTATTTACTTTATGATGAAAGAGTGATTTGATGTGAAATTCTTGCAAGTTCAATGTTGTTATTACCACTTCTTGGAGGTGTACTGAGTTTTACCTTCCAACTCCAAAAGATTGCCAAAGAATTCTGCCATTTTACTTTCACAAGGCTCCATAAATTTTCTTTTTCCTTTTTTAATCAATTGTTGATATGAGCAATTACTCTAAATAAATGCAGTTTAACTTCTTGTGTAATGTTTCAGTTTTTCTTAGTAAGCTAATTGTGTTTCAGTTTTTAGCTTGATTTTTTCATCTGTTTGTAGGTGTCAACAGGCCTGGAAAATGCAGTAGCTGGCATCCCAAATCTAGGCAAGTAACATTATTCTTTACTCCACATTCTTGAATGCAAATACAACTTCCCAATAATCAACAATTTAAGGCTTCTCTGCTTCTCAGAAAGACCAAAGACTGCACATGTGAAATTCCAGTTGCAGAGGCCGTGCATGTTTGGTGACGCATATTTCCTGTCGGGTGATGACCCGATTCTTGGTTCATGGAATCCTACATTTGCTGTACCAATGAAGTGGTCAGATGGTCACATTTGGAGTCTTGAGTTGGTAAGAAAGAATTTTTAAAAGAATACTACATGATCCGCAGGCATCTATTGTAAAGTTTGACAAAGATAATGAATTCTTACCAGGATGTACCCATTGAATCAACAATCCAATTCAAATTTATACTCAAGCGAAGCAATGGAAATGTGTTTTGGCAGCCTGGCCCAGATAGAATTTTTAAGAGCTGGGAAAGCGAAGGCACTGTTGTTATTACGGAAGATTGGGAAAGTCCTGAACCTCAAAAAATTACAGAGGAGCTACTTATGAATCAAATTGAGGAGCTTTATCAAAGGTAGAAACTAATGCCTAATATGAACAATGGTGTAATGTTTTCCCATGGCTGTTGAGGATGAAGAAACCTTGTTTGGTTATGAATAAGGTCATGTTCTTCTACCTTGTTTGACCCCTCCACAGGTCGCGTCTAGTGAAGTAGACTGGTATCCTCATTTGGAGTTGATACAGCTAAGGAGTAGATTATGCCTCCAGTAACTTTTTATGAACCAAAATATTCATTCCCTCGCCCATTTCTTTGGCCCTTTCGTTAATATTTCTGCTGATCTAAAGCTTGAGAATGAATTGTGTATATATGGATCTTGTTTGGCTTTTTAATCATTCTGGTCTCTTGGTTAAAGCGAATATTGAATTTACTGCATTTTAAACAAAAATGTTTGATGTGCGGAGTCACTATTGTGAGCAAGAAAATACAGACAGGAAACATAAAAAGGTCAAAAAACATAGAAGAATTTTGCAACTTATTAGGACTCTTCATCATAATGAATTACTACACCCAGCAAAATTCATATTATAATTCCATTTTCTCTACTTTATTTTTTTTTTATCTAATTTCCGAATGAAATTGTACTGAAAATCCTGGTCTAGCAGGAAGAAACTTGATGAAGGTAGACCACTTCGAACCAGTAATTGAGATTTTGGAAGCCCTTTCCTCTTTAAGAATTTGAAATGTACCGAAGAAAAGAAAAACACTTCCATATACGGCTGCTTATAATTTTATCACTTAAAACACAACCCTAAGTCCAAGGCTACTTGACGAGCAAAACAGATGTCAATTGCTTTGTCTTATGCGCTTGATAACCACACCGCAGATCAACAAATCCTGACGTATTAATGTAACAAGCACAAAAGCATTGCAATTGTCTACAAGCTCTGCCAATTAGCTTTATGTCCGCCAACCAACTGTTCACACAACAAGAAACATGCACCAGGCCACGAACCCGGAAATGAAACCCCACAAAACAAGAACAGCATAGGAAACCCATTCATAAGCACAAGTGACAATAAATATTAACATAAAATTTTGCCCACCAAATAACCATGTGGAAAATAAAATACATCTCACCTCCTCAAGTACGATGCGTCACTAGCCATTAAGCAATCCCCCCTCATCCCCCCCTCTTTTCTCTAATTTTGCCAAAAAAGAAAGTGTCAACTACCCGAAAATTCACCCATTTGAAACTACAATCATGTCATCAAATGTCCTGCTCTATCATGTCACTCCTTTTATTTTTTGAAACACGTCAAGTAAAGTACACAAAAACCTTAGAAAGCCAAAAGAAAATGGGTCACCGTTCTTAGAATGACCCTGCTGCTATTGTCAAGCTTGAACATGGTCCTACTCAGGGATTCTCATCTCTCTGATTTGCGCCTATGCTCATCTCTCTCTCTATGACGACTGGAGGAAGAATCCCTAACATGGGCAGATGATTTGGCTCCTCTCTTATCTTGGTCTTCCCTAAGATAGGATTCTGATTCGTGCCTCTTAAATCTCTTTTCCTCCCTCCGATCATCATTGTCTCTTGACCTTGGCTCCAATCCATCACCATTATTATGCCTTCTCAATCCCCTTTCATCCCTCTTATAATCTTCTCCTCTTTGAACGTCTTCATGCCTTCTCAACCTCTTTTCATCGCTCCTATGATAATCATCTCTAGACTTTGGCTCAAATTCCTCATCTCCATGCCTTCTCGATCTCTTTTCATCTCTCCTATCATAGTCTTCGCTTGATTTTGGCTCAAATTCATTGTCTTCTTGTCTTCTCCATCTCTTTCCATCTCTTCTATGATAATCTTCTTTTGACTTCCGCTCCATTTCATTATCATCATGCCTTCTTGAACTCTTGTCCTCCCTCCTATCACTCTGTTTAGGGAGGCTCTCTGAAGGTCTCTCATTGCCAGATCTTTTCTCACTCTTTTTTGGAGCATCAAACTTGTCATGTCCCCATCTTGGACTTTTATCCTCAGGACCCCATCCTGTGTTTGCAGCTCTCTGGATAAGAAAGAAACAAAGAATGCAAAGCATAAATAGGTGGCTCAACATTAATTGAAATACAAAATTTGAATCTTTACAGCAAATTCAAAAATCCCCAACTTTCCTTCAAGTTCCCTAATCCACAAAGTATTTCAACATTTTTTTCAACAAGGAAATTATCAAACAAAGTTAGCATATCCAAAACCAATAAAACAAGTCCCAAAGCAAATATAGAAGGGCAAACAAATGGAAAGTAATCATCTAAGAAAGCAATTTTTTTATCTCAATCAATCATCATTCACCATTATCAATTATGACAATATGGTTAATGCTAAAATGTCAGAAACTTGCAGTTCCAAAAATAGTAATTGTGTGTGGATCTAGACATGGCACAGGCCGGGTTGGGCCCAGAACCAGCCCTGTCAAACCTTGGACCAGAACAGATCAACGGTTCACAGGCTCCACTGTGAATTAAAAAAAAAAAAGATTAAAAAAATTCTAAAAATTATTTCAACCATTAGATTGTCTCAACTCGGATCAAATCAGAACCATGGGAAACCGGGCCCTTGGTCCTGTTCAGGTTCCTCCCAGTCATGAACCTGGATTGGCCTGTGTCCACCACTATTTGGATTTATAAGAATCAATTAAAACATAGTAACACTGACAACTAAAATGGAGATTTACTGCCCCTATACTTAGTAATGCTGACCCACCAACCAAGTAGTTTATGGAGGAAAACCAAAAAAAAGTTCTTAAGAAGAGAAAAATGAAACATCCCAACCTTCGAAAGAGTAGTCTCACAATTATCTAAATAGACATAAGCTTGAGCCTATGCAACATTATCTGTACTCCCCAAAAATGAGGCATCACTCGCAAGCTACGGGGTTGATGCATGCTTCACACAACACCCACCCCCCCCCCCCCCACAAAAAAAAAAAAAAAACAAAAGGGGGAAAAGGGATTGGGGGATATCTGCTACAGTGTTTATGGAAAGAAAGAAGAGGAGATTAAGATAAAAAAAAAAATTCCCAGAAATAAAACTGTGTGATCGACTATGATACAGCTAGATCATGTGGAGATCAGGGGTGCGTGTACAAAGGTTGGGTAAGGTGTACCGAAAGTGGTCTATAGAGTAAACAAACTATTTTAGCTTGAGACTCACAAAACCAACTGATATGACATATAGACCATTTCCATCATGTTGGTTGCACTAGTTCATTAGAGACAAAGGGTGAGAGTGACACTGTAAATGAGATGGAGGTGAGGACAATTAACTAGGATTTGTTAGAAAATAAAGTGAAAACAACAAAAAAAAAATGTTAAAGGATAGGATATACATAACAAAACCATAACCGACCAACTGTTCAACAAATCTAGTTCATTGGACCAGATTTCATTGGGTTGGTAGTTAAGCAATTTTTTGTGAGATCACATGCACTAATGGTTTAAGATATCATCCAATACATGTCAGTACCAAGCACAATAGACCAGCGAACAACAATGCAAGTGAAACCTGGGTTGGCATTTAAGTTTTTTTTGTGAGATCACACGCACTAATGGTTTAAAATATCCACCAATACACATCAGTATTGTGTACTGCACACAATAGACCAGCGAACAACAATGCAAGAGAATCATGTGGACTGAGCGCAACTATATATCATTTTCAAAAATTGTGAAGTCTCCTTAGAACTAAAAGATAAACTTTAAAATGATTCTCTCATCTGCAAGTAATATACTTCATAATCTCATATGCTAAATTGCTTAAAAGGAAAAAAGAAAGCAAAAAACAAGGATGATTTTTGTATCATAATGTATAGCATCAAAATGCAGATACCTTCAATCTCTTGTGAATTTGATATTAAAACAAAATATCAAATTGCTTCAATTTTTTCATTTGAATCTTCATTATATGTAACTTTAGCATAAGCACAGTTATTATGGAACAGACCCAACGAAATAGCATCTAGTTCACATTTTTTAATGATATCTTCCCAAATGATTTACTGGTCTTACTTGCTCATCATGGGAAAATTTGCAGCTAGCTCCACGAGTGCATTCACCTCTTTGGAAAGCACGGCATACTCCTCGAGCCTCTCTCTTCTGCTGTTGTGTCTCTTCATCCTCCTCCTCTTTCTTCTTGTACTTAGTAACATGATCAACCCTTACAATTCGACCAGCAACCTCTGCGCCATTCAGATTATCTGAACAAAAGCCAAAGCATGTGTGAGTACAAATAATAAATTTGCTAACTGTTATCACTAAAGACTCGTGGTAGAGAAAGATAACCAACCTACAGCAAGATTTGTACTTCTTTGATCCTCATATGCAATAAATGCAAACCCTTTTGATTTACCAGTATCCTTGTCTCTAACTAGATTAACATCAACAATCTCCCCATATCTGACAAGGGTTATTCACACCAGATGCATTAGTGGCATAACAAGATAGACTCAACCTCATTCCTATGAAAATAATGACAAGCATTTACATAGTGAAGGAATATTAGAAGAGCATTCAACTGGGACAAGAAATCCTAATTAAACTTGTTTACAAATTGTTGGTGAAAAATCAGCTGGAAAAAAAAAATAGAGCACATAATTTCCCTATTCCATTTCCCCGTCCTTCGCTCACTAAGCAATGGAGGAGACACAAAGCAAAGTTTCCACAACATCAAGCACAAGAAATGCTAAAAGCCTAAAATTTGAGGAGGGTTGGCTCTTATCCATTTGTTTTCCATTTTCGGATGCTCCAACTTAGGTTTGAGTAGGTGCTCCTACAACTCCAGCAGCTGCTTTCATTCCCTCAAAGTTAGCGATACAATCTAACCTAGAATTTGATACTAAACAATGAAGAAAGCAACTGTTGATTGGAAGGAAGAAAGGAAAATTTACTGAGCAAAAACAGCAAGGAGATCGCCTTCGGTGAGATCGAAAGGAATACCGCCAACAAAAACATAAGCTGAATCTTTGTATTTGGCGTGCCAGGAAGCATCCTCTGAAATCCCTAACTCTGCTTCTTTCGAGTTTATGTTCTGAATTCGTTTCACCAGCGTCAATGGATTCATCTTCTCCCTATCCTCTGGTCTACTCGCTGGAGTGATGCCCCGGAGCCTTGCAACGCAATAAGCAATTCAAGGAGAAGAAAGAAAAAAAAAAAAAAAAAAAAAAAAGAAAATCCCTATCCTCTCACCGCCACTTGCTTTCCGGCTTTCCCTATTATTTTAATTATAATTATTTTACATACAATAATTGTGTTGTGTAATAAAATAAAGTACTAACAATAATAATATGCTTAATGTTGCTAATATAATGACCTGTATAACAAATTGTTTTATTTTTTTATTTAATAGATTATAAAAAAATTAAAATGATCAGCAATTTCATTTTATATTATATATTTTTATTATTTTCTTTTATAATATTAATTTTTATCCATTTTGTTAATTTCCATGCTTATTTATCTTTTTAGTGTTTGAAGATTTTTTTTTCAATTATTATTATTTTTTAAACATTAACAATGTTTTAGTTTGTTTTTAGATGAAGAATATGTTTTACACATTTAGTTTTTTTTTTTTAAATCACATTTTTTACATTTGTTTATCTTACTAAGACATCTCATCTTCCTAATATTATTAATGGTTTAAATTAAAAAAATATTTTTATTATGAAAAATTAAGTATCTTTAATATTTATTAACAATAAAAAATAATGAAGGATTTACACGTGAGACATTATTAAGTTATTAAAAGGTGTAGGTGCAAAGCTATTATATTGAATATGTGATTTCGATTTAATTCAAAATTTATTTAAGAATCATAATTAAATTAAAATTTTGATATAATTTTAGTTTAATTTTTTTTATTATTTTAATTTCAATTTAATATAATTTTTTATTTTTTAATTTGATTTAATTTAATTTGATACAATTCAAATTTGATTATCAATTCTTAAAATAAATTTATATAATTATTTATTTAAAAACTATATTTAATTATTATTTAAATTTTAAATTAAATTATTAATATATAATATATATATATATATTAACTATTAAAAGAATATTTTATTCTAATAAATAAAAATTAAGTATCTTTAATATTTATTAACAATAGAGAATAGTGAAGGTTTAACACGGGAGACAATATCAAAGTTATTAAAAAGTGCCGGTGCAAAGCTATTGTCTTGGATGTCGGGTTTCAATTTGATTCAAGATTTTTTTGATAATTAAAATTAAATTAAAATTTTGATATAATTTTAATTTTAATTTTATTATTTTAATTTTAATTTAATATAAATTTTTATTTTTTAATTTAATTCGAGTTAGTTCGATACGGTTCAAATTTAATTATTAATTTTTAAAATAATTTTACATAATTATTTATTTAAAAAATTATATTTAATTAATATTTAAAGTTTAAACTGAATTATTAATATATAATATATATTTTAACTATTAAAAAAAATTTATTCTAATAAATAAAAATTAAGCATCTTTAATATTTATTAACAATAGAGAATAATGAAGGATTGACATGGGAGACATTTTCAAGTTATTAAATTGTGCCGGTGCAAAGCTACTGTTTTGGACGTGCAATTTTGGTTTAATTTAAGATTTATCTAAGAATTAAAATTAAATTAAAATTTCGATATAGTTTTAGTTTGATTTTATTATTTCAATTTTAATTTAATATAATTTTTTATTTTTTAATTTAATTCAATTTAATTCGATACAATTTAAATTTAATTATCAATTTTTAAAGTAATTTTATATAATTATTTATTAAAAAATATATTTAATTAGTATTTAAATTTTAAATTAAATTATTAATATATAATATATTATATAATATATATTCTACCTATTAAAAAAACTTTATTCTAATAAATAAAAATTAAGTATTTTTAATCTTTATTAACAATAAGGATTAACACGGGACGCTATCAAGTTATCAAAAGGTGCTGGTGCAAATCTATTATTTTAGATGTACAATTTCGATTTGATTTAAGATTTACCTAAAAATCAGGGTTAAATTAAAATTTTGATATAGTTTTAATTTAATTTTTTATTGTTTTAAATTTAGTTTGATACAATTTTTAAGTTTTCGATTATGATCTAGTTTGATTTGGTGTAATTTCAATTTAATTTTTAAGTCTTAAAATAAATTTATATAATTATTTATTTAAAAAATATTTAAAAATTAAAATAAATTATTAATATATAATATATCATATAATATATATTTCAGTTACTTTTAAATTATATAATTTTTAATTATAATTGTCTAAATAATTTAAAATTAAATATATTATAAAATATAAAATTTAATTATTTATTAATTATATAATATTTAATTACATATAATAATAATAATATATTAAATTATTAAGAAAATATAAATAACTGAAATATAATAATAAATTTTATTTAATTCATATAAATATATATAATTAATTATATTAAAAATATGTCATATATTTAAAAATAATTATATATATAAATTTAGTTTTTAGTGTGATTTAAATTTAGTATGATTTTAATTTAATTTTAATATGATTTCAATCTATTTCTAAGTAAAAAATTAAATTTATATTAAAAAATCAAAATAATTTCAATTAAGGGTTTTTTTTTTTTTTTTTTTTTATTATAACTCTTCGGTTCAATTCGAGACCTCAAATATATCTTGTCTTTTGTTTGGCGACAAAACGATGACTGAGCGAATAGAAGACGGAAAAGCAGTCAATGCGCGAACGACGTCGGAGGGTTCTCCGACGAAGTTGAAATCAAACGAGCGGGAGCAGCCCCCGCCATTCCCCTTTTGTTTTTTTGCAGTCTGTCACAAAGCAAAAATTAAGTGGGTCCCATCTTAGCTGGCCGACAAAGCAAAGCTAAGCCAATCCAATGTATAATCCATTTTCTTCTAATTTCTTCCACTTTCGGTTCCCACTTACCATTATCAACAATCAAATCAAGTGCTAAACCACATTGCTTCAGCTTTCTGCGTTTTCCTAATTCCTCTTTTACATCTTTAATCATCTAATTTATCTTCAATTCATTCTCAATCTCTCACCTATACTGTTAACCTGAGATTTTGCTTTCTTTATCTCCTCCACTGCTCAGCTCATCCATGATCTAATACTTGCTTACCAATGAGAAACAATGGCTCTCGTGTCTAAAGATATTGACTCTGCCTTCCACGGCGCAGGAGCAAAACCGTATCCTCTAGTTCTTATTTTTATTTTTCTTATGGTGCAATGGAAGCGTGTTGAAGGTTTTTAGTTCCGGTTATTTGTGATGTTGCTTTTGAATATGTTGCTTCTTCCTTATCGAGTTTGTGTTTAGCGGTTTGGAGATCTGGTGCGTGGAAAATCTCCAGTTGGTTCCGCTTCCCAAGTCTTTGCATGGAAAATTTCATTCTGGAAATGCGTATATAGTTTTGAATGTAAGTTCCAAGCCTGATATTTATTTATTTATTTATTTATTTATTTTTGCTCTTGTACGTATGAGTGGATTGAGCTTGACTGTGGTACTTGTTAACAGACTCTTTTGCTTAAAAATGGTCCTCCTCAGCACGACATACATTATTGGCTAGGAAAAGATGCTAATCAGGTTTATTATTGCTGTTTTCTCAACTTATTTAGTGCTTACTAATGCTTTTTAAATCATCAGCTGTTTAGAGTGTTAATATCATGGTTGGTTTTCCTTGAAATTGGAAATAGATTCATCTTTGATATAATAATTTAATGATATTTTGAAAATTACACTTATAACAAGATGCTATTTTCACTTTAATTTATGTTATTGAAAAATAGAATATTACAAAAATTTGAATTCCTTATAAACCAAACAAGAAAAGGAAATCCCATTACGGGCCATTTCCATTTCTAGGAAAAACCAAATGTGGCCTAAGATTAATGGATATATATGGAAGAGAATGAATTGTGACTAGCCAATCAATCACCAGACAATGGGATTTTTATTGAAGAAATCAATTTTATTTTCTCTAGCTTGGCATGTGAATATTTATTTGTTGATTTAAAAGGGAGTTAGCCTCAATTTGAGATGTCATTCTGTTTACCATAGGATGGTCTAAGGTTGCTTACTGAATGTTTGCAGATGGAATCAACCTTGGCATCAGACAAAGCACTTGAATTAGATACAGCTCTAGGGTCCTGCACTGTGCAGTATAGGGAGGTTCAGGGCCAGGAAACAGAGAAGTTCTTGTCATACTTCAAGCCTTGTATTATACCTATTGAAGGAGTATATTCATCACAGCTGGGGCACTTAGATAGCAACTCATACAAAGTTAGCATGTTAAAATGCAAGGGCGATCATGTTGTTTCTGTTAAAGAAGTAAGCTTTTATTGTGCTTGTGGAAATCTATTATTAGCTACCATTTGTCACTCATTGAGACAGAGGCCCGTATGCTGATGTGCAATGTCATCATATTATCTAGACTGGTTAATATTTGAGTTTGTATATCTAGAATGGGTAATATTTGAGTTTGTATATAATCATGATGCAACTAACATTTATCTTTATCTCTGTCTTGCACACGTGTTATATCATGCATGTTGACAATGCATGCCACTGAGTAAATTTACATGAGCCAAATTAGAAATGCACAATGATTTCAAGTCCTTCATTTCTGGTCTTGGTGATAAGATTCTTTTAATTTTCTTTCTTAATTTAATATACATATGCTCTTATTCTCTAAGTCTGAAAGGAAACTATGCTGATTAGGTGCCTTTTTCTCGGTCATCCTTGAACCATAATGATGTTTTCATACTTGACACTGCATCAAAAATTTTCCTCTTCAGTGGGTGCAACTCTAGTATACAAGAAAGAGCTAAAGCTTTGGAGGTTGTTCAGTATGTCAAGGAGAACAAGCATGGGGGAAAATGTGAAGTGGCAACTATAGGTTGGAATCTCTCTCTCTCTTTCTCGTTTGTGTCTATAGAGGATAGAAATTGCAATTGACTGCTTTTTCCTGCAGAGGATGGAAAATTTGTTGGTGATTCTGATGTTGGTGAATTTTGGAGTTTGTTTGGTGGTTATGCTCCAATTCCAAGGGACTTGCCTTTTGGCGTTCAGAAAGAATATGATACTTCATCTGTACAACTATCCTGGTCAGTTTTTCCTTCCTTCTAGACACATCTTTGCTAGTGAACTTATGTTTGCTCGTGGCATGGATATTGCCAAGTGGGTTTAATATCATTTAAGAGTCCAACAAGCTCACTTATGATTGGGATAACTAACAACAGCCACCTCGAACTGAATATAGGTAAGCCAAAGGATACAGTGCACCTATTGTGGACTAATATTTACAATGAATTTTTCTCTGTCCTTAACTTGCCCAAGTTCATTGATCATTCGATTAAATTTATTCAAATTTTGGGGGAATGCCAAATTTTGGTACACGTCTTTTTGTCTTTTTGCTGGCAGGCAAATACAAGAAGATATGCATCTTAGTGTTCTTTCTGTCAACTTATTAGTCTTATCTTTCCGTTAAATATCACCATATACTTTTTTCCTCACTAAATATTCAAGGTTTTACTCATCAACTTTCAACAGGATAACAACACAGGGTAAACTATGTCCGAAAGAAGGTAATTCATTGAACAAAGAAATGCTTGACTCAAACAAGTGCTATATGCTGGACTGTGGTGCTGAGATTTTTGTATGGATGGGTAGAAATACATCTATTACAGAACGGAAGACATCGATTTCATTTATTGAAGTAAGAAAATTTTCTTCATCATTATCTTCTTCTTGTATTCTTTGTTTCCTAACTGCTTCTCTTGCACACTTGCATATGATATGAGGATGTATGTTTGAATTATTGGCACTTATTAATTTTGTTCTAGGGATACTGGTTGGAAAAGACAATTAATTATGTTATATCATGATGTATCTATGGTCGTGTCTTTTGATAAGGATGAATTTCCAAAATGATTACATGCTTTGTAAGCATGTGATAAATTCTTCATGAAACCAAACAAAGAGGCTACTTTTAGGGTTTTGGATTTATAGCGTTTGCTAAGTTTAATGAAAAAAGTAATGGAGCAAACTTAGGGGGCACTGTGTCTTGTGCAAACAACATGGGACCAAAGTGAAACATATATTACCTTTGGAGATAAGACATAATGTACCTGTTATTAGTTTTATTGTCAACAAGATCATCATTATCACTGTAATATCATTACTTTTAATAAAATAATCATTTGACTTGAAACTTAGTTTGTTCAAACTTTTCCTTAACTGACTAGCTACATGTATTATGCACTTCAATTGGTTGGACATCTGAACACCATGGGAATACCATAATTAAGTAACAGCACTTTGAAGTCTAAATTTATACTGAAAACTAGAAAATGCATTAAATTCTGAAGTGGAAGGTTGTATCTATTAATGAAACCGTTCTTGCCGTAGCAATTCTCAAGGACAATGTTCATAATCTGATTATTAGCTACTGTTGTGCAGGATTTTCTGAGAAATCAGGACAGGTCCACTGCAACCCATTTAACATTTCTTACTGAAGGACTAGAAACTTCCATATTTAAGTCATTCTTTGAGAGTTGGCCACAAGTGGAGCCCAATTTGTACGAAGAAGGTCGAGGAAAAGTAGCAGGTTTGTTACTTGCAACAAAGTTAGAGGAGAGATGCACAAGACCAAATAATTGTTGGAAGTGTTAGTCTTTCACTTTTAGTTCCTGTATTGCTAATATTTTTCATTTCACCTTTTTCAATTTTCAGCAATATTTAAGCATCAGGGTTATGATGTGAAGGAGCTTCCTGATGCAGAAGACTGCCAGTCCTATATAAACTGCCAAGGCAAACTAAAAGTAGCTTCTTACTAAAATTTATCTATTTTTTTAAGCTTTGGCTATAAACTAAATAACTAATATAATCCTAGTTTTTCTGTTTGATGTATTCTTAATAATTCAGGTTTGGCGGGTAGATGGTGATGAGTTGATCCTTGTTCCAGCTCAAGAGCAGATAAAGCTTTTCAGTGGGGATTGTTATGTTGTCCAATATACATATGCTGGTGATGGAAGGGATGAAAATCTATTTTATGCATGGCTTGGTCGTGCAAGTGTACTGGTATGCATGACAATGAAATAAAATTTTAAACATTGTTTTTGCATATCCATTATTTAGGTGATGCATTAGTGTGCACATGTTACCAAAGATGATTTTGCATGCGATGGACATTAGTCATAGCAAATATTATGTAATGAATTAATGTCTCAAGTCAACTATAGGTGAAATACTTGGTGTGCACATGTTACCAATGATGATTTTGCATGCGATATTGAACTGGGGTAAGAGTAGGGTGACAATCATTTTCTCCTGAAAAGGTTTACTGTTGTTCTAGTTTTAATTTCAGCAAATTAGGGGTTTTAATAAAGTTTCCTTTTTTTCTTATTTTCTCCTTTGTCTCATTCAAGTTCCATTAGAAGTTCCAATGGTAAAAAAAAAGTTACTGTTTCCTTTTTTCCCCTCAAATTTAATTTGATTCTGTAAATCAATTTAAAAATGTAGATAGGCTCATTAATAAATTTATAATCACATTCTTCTCTTATTTGCTTATGATCTTTCCTTGATTGCAGGAAGATAGAGCTGATGTCATCACCCATATGAATGCTATTGCTGACTCATCCAAGGGGGATCCTGTTTTGGTTAGTTCTAGTTTGTGTTTTCACAAGCACCATCTTTGGAAACTCTTCTACAACTGTGATTTTAGTCATTTAAGTTGGCTAGCCTCAGTAGCCTGAAGCAACATATTAACTTAGAGGGTCAAATGCTAATTATATGTTGTTTTTGATATATGATAGCTTTCTAATAAATTATTTTGTAGCTCCTCATGTGATCAAAATAATGTCTTAAGTTGAAACTTGAAAGCAATGCAGTAAATACTGTTATGTTGTCTTTAACATCTGCTTTCCTGCCTATTTTAAAAAATTTGGATTTTTTTTATCTTAACATAAGAAAACCTCAGAGTGTTAGCTCAATATGCAATTGAAATTAGATTGGAGTTGGTTAGGTCTACCTAGCGAGATACAGTATGGGCAGGCATTACTGGTATGTGTCAGCAAGCATGTTTGCTTAGCAGTGAAGTATCTCTGGAGTCTGGAATTGTTTAAGAGTAAGCTGTATGTAAAATGATTAATCTATCTCTGGTTCAACAATATTGTTCTCAAAAGTATAACCAAAGCATAGCAAGTGCCAAATAAAAAAAAAAAAGGTGCCTAACTGCCTATTGTAACTTATGAGCTGCTACTAGAATTTGCAAAATGATTTTTTTTCCTATATAATGTCTTAGATAATTTTCATGTAAATTGTAATTAAGTTATTGCTGCCATTTTTAGTAATTTTATGAAGTGTGATTATTGCTTTAAACACTTTCTTAATGTTTTCTTTTTTCCATCCGATTTAGTTTTATCTAATTGGCGACAAAGATTTCCACACCACATATTCCTACGTAGACAATTAACTTGCAGTTCTGCATCACTCAAGCTTATTGTTTCCTTTGCTTTTTTTGATTTGCCTATTCTTGATTCAGGCTCGAGTTATTCAGGACAAGGAGCCACTCCAACTTTTCTTGATTTTCCAGACAATAATTATTCTTAAGGTCTGTACTGACAACAGGATAAGCCTTTTTATCCGTTGCCTTTTTGTTATCTTTTGTATACCTGCACCAATACTGTTTCTGTTAACAGACTGTTGATGTGTGATATACTTTTGTTTTGCTTTTTTCTTTAGGGAGGTTTGAGTAAACGATACAAGAGGTTCATTGCAGAAAATGGTATTTTGGATGAAACTTATGATGAAGGAAAGACCTCACTTTTTCGAGTTCAAGGGACAAGTCCAAGTAGCATGCAAGCCATCCAAGTTGATCAAGTAAGTTTGAGGCTGGAATCTAAACAGTGGAAGATGGTTTCCTTAGTGCATTGCATGAGGCATCCTGCTTTGTTAGGGCTGGATAAGGGTTTCCTTAGTGCATTGCATGAGGATCCTTGCTTCATTAGGGCTGGACAAGGGTGGTCTATGAGTTTAATCTGAATAATACTTCCACTCTAATCCCTCTCTTCTCAAGGGTGTGTTATTATTTTGTAAGACATTCTTTGGATGGTAACTGTGATGATTGTAATATTATGAAGCCACCATGTTAAATTTCCAATATCATCTTTTGACATTAACACCAGTCCTAATGTCATTTCCCTTATCATATAGATATAATTTTACTTGCACTGATAAAATATACTCTGTTTTTGATCAAGGAAGTATTTTATGTTGTTTAAAATTGTGTCTTCAGGTCTCATATGGTTTTGGCCTTATTATTTATTATATGGGTGGCCTGTAGAATGGAATTGCTAAACGGTACAATAGCAAATCTCATGCAATCAACCTTTTTTTTTTTAACTAAATTTTGATCCACATGGTGAAATCACGATCAACTTCTGATTTCTTTGTTTGTGGTATTCCTGCTAATAAAATTTTTATTTTTCTTTGATACTGGGTGAAGAAATTGAGCTGTTTTATTCACGTGTGAGGCTTTGTAGTTATGCTTTAAATTGATGGTTTCAATATAAGTCAACTTTTAACTTGCATTAAAGCTGTGCTTTCTATTTTTGCTGATTGAAAACGCTTCAGTTCAGCTGATTGGTAATTGTGGAATTAAGATTCATTACTTGTGTACTCTCATCTTTTACGGCTATGGTGCATATTGTTCAATCTTTATTCTACAATGGAACTTTATATGCCTTGTAATACTAGGATTGTGAGCTGAAAGTAAACTGGTGCAGGTTTCAAGTTCTCTAAATTCATACTATTGTTACATCCTGCAAACTGGAAGGTCTACGTTCACTTGGATTGGGAATTTGTCATCCACTATAGACCATGATCTTCTTGATAGAATGCTGGCGCTTATTAATGTATGCAATCTTGTCCTCTGAACTTGGATATAGATTTTCGATCAACCAGATTTTATTGAGCCACTGTTAGGTCAAATAAAGGAAAGAACTGAGGAGGGGGGAATAAGAGTGGATTTTATTTAATATTTTGTTTTCTGTAGGAAAATGTTTTGGGTTTTACAGCAACGTTCTTGATATTTTACATTGAAATTCTGAATTTACAGTGAGTTATTTTAGTGTTATGGAGTACAGAATTTGTGATTTTATGGTAAAAAATTTAATAATTTATGGCAAAAGTTGAATACTTACACTGCAAGGGTACCTCAAGATGCTGTCTAATTGCAAAAAGTTTGGCATTTATTCAGAGCTTATATCTTAGGCTTTTTTTTTTTTCTTTTTTCTTTTTCTCCTTTTTGTTAGATATTGTACTCACAATTATTTGCATTCAACTTATTTCTTTAGTTAACTGCCAGAGACTCCCCCCTACCCAAAAAAAGGTCATTTTCTCTTGATGTTATTTGCAGCCAACATGGCAACCTATATCAGTGCGAGAAGGGAGTGAACCTGATATTTTCTGGGAGGCACTTGGTGGAAAAACAGAGTATCCAAGGGAAAAGGAGATAAAACAACACAATGAAGATCCGCATTTGTTTGCATTTATATTTGCTGATGGTAGGCAAAATATCCTTTCTTTTAAATTTTATTCTCTCAAAAGATGAAGTGCTCTGCCTTGGTTTTGAATTACCCCAGGTGTAAATTGTTGTCAAATTACATGTAATGGAGGATAATGATTCTCTCGCTACTTGGTTGAATTCCATTTCAGGTGATTTTAAGGTATGCCAAAGTATGTTTCCACAGGCATATGTATAATCTCTGTACATGTTGGTTTTCAGTCCTTTGATAGTGACAGCAGCTTTGTTTGTAGAATTCATAAGTTTTCACTTTCATTCAACACTACACATATGTGCAATTCAAAGGGTAACAGTTGTGTTTTAAAATATGTTTTGCTATTGTAAATTTGTAATCAAGATATCAACTATTATTGGCAATTAGTCTAGTGTGGTGCATTTAGGAGATAGTTCTTGTTTCCTCTTCTTTTCCTCTTTTCCCCTCAAGGAGCTATTTATTTTTCCTATGTTATATACTTTCAGGTGAAAGAGATATACAACTTTACTCAGGATGATTTAACTACAGAAGATGTCTTGATACTCAATTGTCACAAAGAAATCTATGTTTGGATCGGATGTCATGCAAATGTTAAATCAAAGCAACAAGCCCTCACTCTTGGCCTGGTAAATTATTTGTTAACAATCTCAAATAATTTTCTTAGAGTTAAATATCTCTTTTGAAAATTTTGGGTCTTGGCCTGATGTCTTATCACATATATTAAGGATTTTTTGTGCATTTTCAAGCACTAACATGTATAATAGGGACCTGATTTACTTTAAATATATATTATTTCGTGAGATACAAAACTTAACAATTTTGACTCCTCAAATGGCATGAGAGAAATTTTGATGCTCTTAAGGTGTCAACTATGTGTCTATCTTCATGTTTTAGTTCTATGTGCTCCGTGTATGCTGACACACTTTGGTTGGTCACACTCATACCGTCTAGAAATACATAATTGTCCACTGAATAAAAGGACACATATAACACGTTGATTAACTTAGTTTCCTGCTCACTTAATGCTTCAGTTTATCTTTATATGCTTTTCCATTGTTCTTATTGTTTTACTTGGAACTGGCAGAATTTCCTTGAGAATGTCCATCATATTGAAGGACTCTCTTTGGAGACTCCTATTTATGTTGTTACAGAAGGGAAGGAACCTCCATTTTTCACTTGTTTCTTTGAATGGGATTCTTCAAAGGCAAATGTATGTGGACAATCGATGAAATCTTTTGTTTTGCCATTCAGTACATCATCAGCAAATTATATATTTTAACTCAGTTGTGGGTCCTTGCAGATGCTTGGCAACTCATTTGAACGAAAGCTTGCCATTCTGAAAGGGAAAAAGCAAAATCTGGAAGTAAGCTATTCAACTGACAATATCCATACAATATGTTGTCCTTTCTCTTGCTAATTAAGAATTGTCTTTTTTTTTATTTTTTATTATTGTTTTGGGCCTCACAGTCACAATGTAGCATGACGGCCCTTGTACAAACGCAAAATTTTGTATCAGTACTTTTTTCTTATCAGTAAAAACACTACCCGTTTGGCTTTTCGCAAATGAATTTCATTATCTTCCAACATGTTTTCTTCATTTTCTCACTCTTGTGCCAAAGAATGAGTTTGATCCAAGCTTTCCAGTATAACGAAGGGGCACTGCTGTAGATTTTCAGTACAGGAACATATATTCCATGCTTTTCATTGTTGATTGGCATGACACACATTAAATGATTCTCTTATGGTTGCATTGATGACCTTTTGGTAGTGGGTTATTCTTTATTGTTTTGAAAGCCAAGGTGTCTCTCTAGGTTTGTGCTTAGGTCTCTCATGGATACTGAAAAGTTATAGTTTTGTCGATTGCATTTTTACTTTCTGGGCCAGAAATAAAAATGCTCAAACTGGTTGATTTTGTTAGCTAGAGATGGTAAGGCCAGGTTGTAAGGGCATGTTCTTTTGGAAGAATTACTTTTCTCTCTCTCTCTCTCTCTCTCTCTCCTTTTTTTTTTCTTTTTTACATCTCTCTTGTTGTTAAGCTTACACATATATATCAAATTTGTTTTGAGACATTAGGTTCTTGCACCTTTTGACTCTAACAAAAGAACTGATTCTTTCATGGTTCACTCTACATGTTCAGGTTCCTATAATAAATTCATGGAAAGCATTCTCTAGGGAGACTACTCCAGATAATTTGAGAAGCAATTCTGTCAGTTCAAATGGGAGGGGAAGTATTCTATCTAGTGCATCCAGTGTTTCAGGCTCAAAGTCCAAGTCTGCAAACAGCCACCTTTTTTCAAGCCCAACTCTGATTGCGAGGAAGCTCTTTCCGGGATCTCCTGATGGTAGTGCTGGTAAGGAACCTTTAATTTGTTAATTAGTTCAAAAGCAATGAAATTTGTTAACTAGTTTGTGTCAGCATTTAAAAAAAAAAATTATGATAATCTAACAGTCACAACCTATGGTATAATCCCAGAAATGAACTGTACATTTGAAAGGATAAGGTAGATAAACGAGGCTGCATCATAGGAACCTTGTTAGCCATTAAGGACAGGATGCTTTGATGCTTATTTAATTCAGAGGGATTAAACCACCACTGGAAAACCCTCCTTATGGTTGATATTCTGAAAAGAGCATTTTGTGGATTTCAATGCCGCTTTCCCAATTGTGTGGTTTGTTTGAAGATTCCCCGAGTTTAAGATAAACTGTTGAAAAATAAGGTTATGCTGGATGCTTGATTGCTTGTCAGAGTGCAGTACAAATGAATAAACTTGACGCAAGTGTTCTGCAATCATTGGTTATTGCAGGTTCTCCAGAAGCAGAGGCAAGGTCTCCTCAGGACGCAAATTTGGTGCAGGTTGATAGAAGTAACTTTACTGAAAACTCATTAATATATCCATACGCACGATTGATAGTGGGTTCAAGCGATCCTGTCACAGACATAGATGCGACCAGAAGAGAGGTACGCTCTTTACATTCATCTAGATAAACATGCCGCATTTAATTTTAAGCAAACCTTCCAATGGAAAACTTCTGCTGCTATAATATTATTTTGCTATCTGTTAAAATATGTGCTAGGAGTAAGGGATTATATTCTGTAAAATAGGCTAGAAATGTGCAGAATTATAGATCTAGAATCATGCGGAAATCATAGAGAGTGAATGTAGATATTGATTGTACATTTTCATATTTAGTGTAAATTTATTCTATAAATTCCCATCAGCTTGAGGGAATAACCAAGCTTTCATTCCCCAAATTCCCAATTCTCTTCTTGTTTCTCTCATTTCCTTTTCTTCACCATCTATATTAATATTAGCTGGACTTGATCAACTAATTAGAGTTTTGATTACTTTTAGGCATATTTAAGTGATGAAGAGTTTCAAGAGAAGTTTGGAATGATGCGAAAGGCCTTCTACGGGCTTGCAAAATGGCGACAGAACAAGCTGAAGATGTCTCTGCAACTTTTTTAAGAAACACTAGCTTCAAACCAAATTGGAAATTCATTTTTTCCTCAGGAGTGGGGCGTTCACAAGCCCAGCAACGATTCGGTGAATATCTCACCTTGCTTGTCCACAGAATATCATCGTCATCAGCTAAGAAATTGTAGATTAGGGTAATCTTGAAGCAACAACATGCGGCTATATTGTAGGACCTGATATTTCTTTTTGGAGCCAAAATTATTATTTTGCTTAATCGTGTACTTCCCCATGTAGAGTCTCACCGGAAACCTTCTCAAAGTAGAGATAATATGGCCATATCATAATCACCACACGTTTTAGGTTGACGAGTCTTCCTAAGAAAATTCGCTTGGTTTTAAATGGTTGGTGTAATGCAGATCCGGCCAGAAAAATTTAATTATATGGGGTTCAGAACCTTTATTTTGGAGCTTAATAAAGTTGAATCTTGACAGTGACTATTTATTTCTTCATCGGAAATAGCAGATATTATAGATGGAAGCAAATGTTACATGGTCCGTAGCCCATAACTGAAGCCCATTGCACTTAGAGATTGTGGCCAACTTTAAAATCTTTACGCTGACTATTATCTCCTTGCATTGTATATGATTTGCATGACAATTCTCTCCGGGCAGTGGTTTGCCTACTTACATGGCTCAGCAATTAATTTCATTTTAATGAATTATAAAAATCAAAATATGGTATGCATGGTCACCAGATTTTTAATGACTTGGAAATTTCAACAACCTCCACCATTCAAACACTGTACTAGTGGAAACCTAACGCCATTTTACATCTCATTGCTTAATTCTTATAGCCGTTTACTGGTAAAGTCCGTCTAGGAAAGTCCGCCAGAAAGTATGAACCCAACTCTGTCACGTCACCTTGGCTCAACTCCTAATATAATTTAAACCTTAATTTTATTTATTTTTTTTAACAATTTAAACCTTAATTTAAAAGCAAAGATAAATAATTATCCTTCAGACACGAATGATTCTGCCTCAAAGATATATACCCTCTTCTTCAGTTCTTCTTCCAGAACAAAACTTGCTTGCCTCTCTTGCCATACAAATATACTTTCTTACAGATTAAAAAAAAGAGATATAGCGAGAGAAAGAAAGAGAGGTTGTAATTTCTGTTTCCGGTGGCCGGAAATGGCTTGCCGGCGGATGCCCCTTACCTTTTTGTTATTTGTGTACTTAATAGTTTCTTCGCAGTCCCTAGACTTTGAGAATTTACGGAGAAGGCACAAAACCAAAATCAAAGGACCCATCAAAACCCTGGTGATCCTAGTCATGGAGAATCGATCCTTTGACCACGTTCTCGGCTGGCTCAAATCTACCCGACCCGATATCGATGGTCTAACCGGAACCGAATCCAACTGTATCTCTGCCTCCGACCCAAACTCACCCGAAATCTTCGTCTCCGACGATGCTTTTTTCGTTGACTGGGACCCAGGCCACTCTTTCCAAGCGATCCGAGAACAGATATTCGGCTCGAACGAAACATCCGCCAAACCGGCTCCAATGAACGGGTTCGCACAACAAGCGGAGAGCATGACCGAGAACAAGTCGAGAACCGTCATGAGCGGGTTCAAACCGAGTCGGTTACCGGTTTACACAGCGTTGGCAAACGAGTTCGCTGTTTTCGACCGGTGGTTCGCGTCGGTGCCAGCGTCAACTCAACCGAACCGGTTCTATGTCCACTCGGCGACCTCTCATGGAGCGACAAGCAATGTGCGCAAAGACCTTATCCATGGGTTCCCTCAAAAGACGATCTTTGACTCTCTGGACGAAAATGGCCTTACCTTCGGCATTTATTACCAGAATATCCCTGCCACTCTCTTCTACAAGTCCCTGAGAAAATTGAAGCACATATTGAAATTCCACAAGTATGAATTGAAGTTCAAACGGCATGCGAGGTTAGGGAAGTTGCCGAATTATGTGGTGGTGGAGCAGCGGTACTTTGACGTGGAGCTTTTTCCGGCAAATGATGACCATCCGTCGCATGACGTGTCGCTCGGACAGAAGTTCGTGAAGGAGGTGTACGAGACGCTGAGGGCCAGCCCGCAGTGGAAAGAAATGGCGCTTTTGATTACTTATGACGAGCATGGTGGATTTTATGATCACGTGCCGACCCCTGTCTCTGGAGTGCCGAATCCGGATGGGATCATCGGGCCTGACCCGTTTTATTTCCGGTTTGACCGGTTGGGTGTCAGGGTTCCCACCATTTTGGTATCGCCTTGGATTGAAAAGGGCACTGGTAAGCTTTGGAATCTTTGCTCTTTGGGAGTTTGTTCCGTGATTTTCTGTTTGTTATAACATTTTCTTTTTGGCTTTTTTTAACCCTGTATGGATAAAATTTTCATTTCAAAGTTCATAGATTAAGGATGGTAAAATGAAAATGCGATCTGTGATTAATTTGCTTAGAAATAGGTTAAATGGGTTGATTTTTAAATTTGAGTCATAAAATCAATTAATTTTCCAGACAGTCAGAACAGAAGCAAAGACATTTAGGCGATTCCTGGACAGACACTTTGCTTGATGCTTTATCAAAGTAAATTCCTAAGTGCTATAATTTTGAGCTTCATTCTTACTTCAGGAGTCACCAGGAAACATGTCATGTCGTGATTTCTTTCTATGCTGGATTGATAATGCATGTAAAATTAGTTAGGTTTAGACAGCAGTTGCCCTTAAAATTGAAATTGGACTATAAAGATCGGTAATTTTCTCCTCTCTCTATAAATAATGAATTTTTGAATCCTGTCCTATTAAAGAATTAAGAGTCTTAAGTCCTAAGTTTTTGGTTATTTTATGCAAGTTAGCGAGGGTGAGTTTAGATTTTTAGAGAGCAAGCATAAATTTTTTCAGCTGCAAGTCTCAATCATTTTAATTCCCTATCACAATATTGTCCTTTGGCCAGTTGATTAATTGGTGAATATTTGGTGCAGTCATCCATAAGCCCGTTGGGCCATCACCACATTCACAGTTTGAGCATTCTTCTGTCCCTGCAACTGTAAAGAAGCTTTTCAATCTAAAATCGAACTTCTTAACAAAGAGAGATGCATGGGCTGGTACTTTTGAGGATTACTTTTACGTTCGTGACACTCCACGCGATGATTGTCCAGGTTTGAACTAATCCCTTCATTCAAGCTGCAATTTATTGTGGTTTATCTACTTCTTTTTGTTTAAACTTCATGTTAGATACTGGGAATGTGGCTGCATCCTGGCTCCACTTAATTGTGAGGTCCTACTTCTTTTGCAGTCTCTGTGTTTGATTTAATTATAAAATTTAAATCTTTAATCAGAATCATGGAATATCTGTTCATTAGTTGCTTAGCAATAAATGACCTGCAATTGTGAAAGAAGTTGGACTCGGCTCTCCATATAAATACAAAGTCAAGGTGCTCTTACTTCTTTTTTACGTTTTTTGAAATGAAAACACTTGCTTCTTCCTGTTCGTAGTTATAACCCCAATGGAAAGGAAGATATGAACCTGTAGGCAGTCTATTAATTATAGGCATGTATATTTAGAAGCCACAGAAGAGGTCTTTGGCATCTGTTTACTTTCTAGGTTGTGTAACACCAGTCTTTGTTTGTCCACTTTTAACAAACCTAAGATTGTATGCAAATCTTTTGTGGATATGGTTAAACATTATCTGAAGGTCTTGGCACATTATCTTGCGTTCATGATTTGAAATTAATCCTGGAATTTGGATACAGAAACTCTGCCGGAGGTGCAGATGTCATTGAGGTCAAGAGGACCACAAGAAGATCTGAGCCTATCAGAGTTTCAAGTTGAACTGATCCAGCTTGCATCGCAGCTTAATGGTGATTACATCTTAAATACTTACCCAGATATTGGCAAAAGCATGACAGTGGGTGAAGGCAACAGATACGCTGAGGATGCAGTTAGGAGGTTCCTAGAAGCTGGAAGGACTGCTCTTAGAGCTGGAGCCAATGAATCTGCAATTGTAACAATGAGACCTTCCCTTTCAAGCCGAATTCCTGTAGGAGACCGTGGTAGCTACGTAAAAGCCTATTAGTTCCTTATGGAAGTATCAGTTGTAAATACTAATTTGAATGCAATTAGTGTTGTATGTATGCATAGAACCTTGTGATTAGAAGAAGGCCTTTATGGTTGACTATCAAGAACACTATTATTTTTATGAAGCAATATCAATATGAACTTGTTCACATGGCAAATCTTCAAATATTCTCTTTGCTTCTATTTTGACATGTTATGTGTATATAAGCAAAACATGAGTGATTTATCTAAGCACTACATTAAGGCCATGTGCAGAGACAGGCAGCTAAACGAGTGGAATTTTGTTAGCAATGAACTGACAAAATGTGGCATAACTCTTTTATTAACGATATAGTGATCACTGATAATTAATTATCCAAATTAATTAGTGACCAATTAGTTACTCATGTCGCCCAATCGAGTACCATTTACATTGTTTTTAATTACCAAAAATATCATGCCATATCTATCTCCCATATCTTACTTGCCCCAGCCATCGCCCACCCCCTCTTTCAATCAGGCACGGAGCTTTCATGGGAACAATGTGTCAGGCTCTATCAACACCATCTACGTCTATTCTCAGCTTACTTGGTCTTTGTTATTCTTATGCAACTTGGCTTTGCCATGCTATGTGCTGGCTCAGTGACAACTAAGTTGGCAGGTTCGACTGCTGGTTTGGGTTTGACCCTGGCTCTTTTAATTAGGGGTGTTCGGTTTCTGTTCGGTTCGGTACAGTTCTCGGTTCTTCGATTTCGGTTCGGTTCTTGATTCTTAAAATAATTTTATATAATTATTTTCTTAAAAAGTCATGCTTGAATTAGTATTTAAGTTTTGAATTGAGTTATTAATACATAATATATCATATAATATATTTTTTAGCTATATCTAAATTATATAATTTTTAACTATAAGGTGTATAAATAATTTAGGATTAAATATATTATATAATATAATAGTATAAGTATATCATATAATACACATTTTAACTATTTATTAATTATATAATATTTAACTATACTTAACTCAACTCAACTCAACTAAGCCTTTATCCCAAAAATTTGGGGTCGGCTATATGTATTCGCTTTTTCCACTCTAAACGATTTTGGGTTAAATCCTCAGAAATATATAATGCTTCTAGGTCATGTTGTACTACTCTCCTCCAAGTCAATTTAGGTCTACCCCTTTTTTTCTTTCTATCCTCTAACCTAATTTGCTCTACTTGTCTAACTGGAGCCTCCGTATGTGTCACGACCCAACTTATGGGCCAGACCGACACTAAGACCTGGGCCAGCTTAAAACCTCCGAGGACCGTAGTAAGCATAACTATTCCTCAAATCCATAACCAGGCCCACAATTTAGGCCCAATATGCTTATAAAATAATTTAAATCAAACTGTTATAATTTCATTTCGGGCCAATTTAGCCCAGAAATTTTCAGAAACTAAAATCAGGGGAGCCTAGCTCAACCATGTTACCTCTTTTACAAACTGTTTAAATACAACACAAATCTTCATTTATTAATCTCAAAAATTTAAATTAACACAATTTCTAACAAGGTCCACACTATTACTAACACATGCGGAGTTCTAGATTTTTTTTTTATTTAGAAAATATAGTAAAACAATTAAATAATCGACGTTAAACTTGCGAGAAAGAAAATAGGTTGCTCTGTAAAATAACTCCTCCTGTGGCCTGAAAAAAATATTGAACAGGAGTGAGCGTTCGACTCAGAGAGTAAAATATCAATTTTAACCATAATCTCTATAACTATCTAAAGCTAATGCACCCTGTAGAGTGAAATGCAACATCAACAACAATTGCACATCATAACATCAAAAGGTAATTTGGAGCACTCACACACCTAATAATATCAATCATAATACATGGTAGCTGATCCCCTATACAGCTCTCTTAAATCCAACCTGGTGCTAGCGAAAAACTCAAGCCGGACTTTCGGTTAATAAACCAAATCGGGGTCCCAGCGAAGAACTCAAGCCGTGACTACCCCCGAAGGATCGGGTCCCAGTGAAGATCTCAAGCCGTGTCTACCCGTCCTATCCATAGTCCGCACCACATAACACGCACGCCAACGCACGCACACTGCTCCAAATTACCACAACAACATCCATGGCACTTTAACAGTTGTGAATGCAACATAAAACGTGCCTAGAGTTTAACTACATAGATACATACATATAAGTGATGCATGGGCATGCTTAAACATATAATAATATCAAAATTACAATTAAAATTAATATTTTACTCACAGTATACCGATGACTATTGTGGCTGCTGGATGCAGAAAAATAGCTGACCTCGATCACCTAATAATTAAATTATAAATTTATTAGTACTAAGTTAAGATAAAACTCTAAAGAGGCAATAGACAGCCTAATTCATGCTGGAAATCCGGCAGAGTTTCCCCTATACCTGGGACCTATCCAACCTGCAAAAAGGCTCAAATAACACTTCTAAATTCTCAACCACATCTCATCAATATCACATGGCCCCTCCTGGGCCCTCCAAATCATACAATACTTAAAATCTTAAAAATTACGTTTTAGTCCCTATAATTGACATTTTTCAAAAATTCACTTAAACAAGCTTTAAAAATTCTAAAATTTTGTCATGCGGTCCTTAATAATATTATAAGGCTATTGCAAAATGAATTATAATTTTCTAATCACCCATGAATATTTTATTCAAGAATTTTACTCGATTCCATAAGTTTCCAACATCTAACATATTCTTAATTCAACCTAATTAAATATTCACATATTTAAACCTCCATCCTCAAGCTTCAACCAATTATATAAAATTTAATTATCTTAATTTCAAATAATCTTATATGCCCATATGCTAAAAATCTAACTAAATTCCATCTATATTTTTCAAAAATATTCTACAATCACTAAAAAATTCAACAAACACCATAGAATATCTCCAAATAATTTTACTTTCATCATATATTTTTCTTAGAATTTTTCTCCAATTTGTCCTGTTTAAGAAACACTGTATTTATACTCCACAGACAGAGAAATAATAGAAATTTTCTTACCCAAAGTTTATCTATGTCTCAAAAATTTCAAAAATTTATGAGGAAGCCTCTGGAAGTTGAATTATCTCCATAGCCCACCAGAGCCACCGCCGGAACTACCGCGCACGGTAGCCGGCCGCCAGTCGCTGGGGACATTTGCCGGATCTGATCATACGACCATGTTTCTCTCCTCTTCCTCAGTCCATATGTGGTCTCAGATCGTCGATCCAACAGTCGGATCGTCTTAGATCTGACGAAAAAGCTTGAAAAACCCGAAACTTCTCTCCTCCATATCTCACTCATCCGACCTCCATTTGCTGCAAAATTGGTATAAAAAAAAAGCTCTCGGAACAAGCTTTCCAACGCCACCTGAATCTCCTCGATCGGACGTCGGATGAAGCCGAAATCGCGCCGGAAAGCCGCTGCCCACTGTGCACGTTTTTTCTCTCTCTCCTCCCTCTCTTGCCGCGTTTCTGGTGGCTCTTGCCGTCGCCGGAGGGTCGCCAACCGGGTGGGGAGTCGCTTGGGAGGTCGCCGGCCGATCACTGGAAAAAGAAAGAAGAAGAAGAGAGGGAATGAGAGGAGAGAAGAGAGAATGGGGGGGGGGGGGTTTCCTCCTCCCAATTTTCAACTTTTTTTTTTTTTTTAATAAAAAGGCTGGCTGTGTCAGTGGAAACCCACTGTCACATGCCAAAAGCCCATCATTTTTTTTTTCTGGATGTTACAGTATGTCTACGCTTCACATGACCAAACCATCCCAATCTTCCTTCTCTCAACTTATCTTCAATTAGCACCACTCCTATCTTTTCTCTAATACACTCATTACGGACTTTATCTAGTCTAGTATGGCTACTCATCCACCTTAATATTCTCATCTCTGCAACTCTTATCTTAGACGCATACGACTCTTTCAGTGCCCAACACTCACTACCATATAACATAGTCGGTCGTATGGCTGTATGGTAAAATTTTCCTTTCAACTTATTGAGAATCTTACGATCACATAAAACTCCCGTGATACGTCTCCACTTCAACCATTCGGCTTTAATCCTATGACTAACATCTTCCTCACATCCCCCATCTACTTGAAGGACCGAGCCTAGATATTTAAAGTGATTACTTTGGGACAGTACAACTCCATTCAAACTAACTTCTTCCCTATCATCCGTTTGGCCTTCACTGAATTTGCAATGCATGTATTCTATTTTCGTTCTACTTAACTTAAAACCGTTTGACTCTAAGGTACTTCTCCAAAGCTCTAGCTTTCTATTGACTCCTTCTCGTGTCTCATCTATCAGAACAATATCATCTGCAAATATCATGCACTAAGGAATACTCTCTTGTATATGTTTCGTCAATTCATCTAAAACTAATGTAAAAAGGTAAGGGTTTATGGCTGATCCTTGATAATATTTAATTATAAGATATAAATATAATTAACAATATATATATAAAAGATAATAGTATGTTTATAATTAAGAATTATAAAGTAATTTAATGTATTTATAACTAAAATTATTTAAAAAATATAGAAAAATGAAATATAATATTAAGTTGTATTTAGTTCATAATTATATATACATATATAAATATATATAATTATATTGAAAATATATAATACATCTAAAAAAATAAAAATACACATATATAAATTTGGTTTTCAGTTTGATTTTGGTACAATTTCAGTTTTGTTATTAGTGAAAAATCAGAATCGAATCAAAGTATCAAAATAAATTTAGTTCAATACAATTCTTGTTGATTTAATACGATTCTTCTATTCAATTCAATTCCCTCAAGAACCGTGCACGGCACTACTTTTGACAAATTCTTGCAGCCTATTCTAATACTGGACTGCAGTCGACTGCTGGAATTGTAACCCTATTCGACTGGCTGTTACGGGTGGGCCATTGGGATGCATTAAACGTTTGCAATGGAGTGCCTGGTGGGCTTGTTGCAATCACTCAAGGTTGCGCAGTTGTTGAGCCATGGATGCAATTATGTGTGGGTTTCGCACTGCTTGGATCCTGATTGGGATGAATATTCTGGGCGTGACATTGCAATTTTGACGACCCATTGTAGGCAACTCAACTGCATTGTGGATGTGGTGCCTGGAGATTGATAGTCGCAGGGTTGTTTGCTAAGGAGTTTTGAGATTCAAGCTTATGAGTTAGAAGAGAGTGGAGTGGTAAGGCCTTATGGCTTCTAACGGGTGGGGGTTGGGGTCCACGGCTGAATAATGGGCTTCACAAGCTTCGGACACTAAGGATAACAATTGATGGAGTTGCGCCATGTAGGCTATGCCTACATTATTCATCCAGACGATAACCCCTTTTAATGCAGACCATACGCGCCCGCAAGCTCAAAATGAATCACAATTGCATGACATTCATACACTGATTTCATCTTATTCTTATTCTCAAGCCCGTGTGTAAACAAAGATGAGATGCAATTATATATATATATATATATATATATATATATATATTCTTATTAGGGAAATATGGAATAAAGAATTTACTTTTCTTTTTTAATAAATATTATACATTACATTTACAACTGCAAATAAAGAATTCAGACATTCATCCTTGCTGTAAAACCTTGTCCCAATTAATGCCAATGTACGGTTGGTCTATGACCAAAACCATGTTGCAATTCATGATCCCCTAATAAATGCCTTCACCATCGCCATGAAATTGAGCATTCTCAATAAGCCACTGCTACTGTCTAAACCAATGGCACGATTATTTGAGAATCAAGCCTATATCACACACTGAGACTTGACAAAGCCCAACAGATTTGATGCAAAATTTCCAAGCAAAACCTGAGTTCATTTTTTAAAACCTCTAGCTTTGAGCCCAATCATCCATAATCAAAAAAGCATTTACATTTTCAAGCTTTCTCTTAAATATATACAGCTGTGATTATCATACTCAAGATTCTGAGTTTCTGAATAGAAACCCTCACCTAACATGACAATCATAAGGAACAATTACACGATCTGGAACAATGAGAGGCAATTTATCGATGTACATAAAAAGCCTCTTGCAATTCTCTCTTGAAATTAAGGATAAATCAACAGTATCAGATTTATCTGTATAGATCCAGAGATCACCAGAATTGACCCTTTTAAGACTACCTCTGCAAAAGGGACACGATTGAGACCGCTCACGCCTGTGATAAAAACAAGATAACACATCTTCAGATCCACCTCAAGCTTATTAAGCAATAAAGAAATCACAGCCCACTAGTAGAATGCGAAAGCCAGAAACAGCCAACCCTTCATCTACTAAGAACAATTCTCAACTTTCCACATGAAATAGACCAGTTGACCAGAATCATTCCCTGGCACTGGACATTTGACCTAATCCCTTAGGTTTTAAATGATAAACAATGAATGTAAGTGCATGGTGGGCTACAGCCCCTTACATTACAGCATACAATACATAGCCTGGACTGATTCTAATTTTTTCCTATTTGTACTTGTTGTGACTATAAGTAGGCGCTTGTAATTTTTATCTTCATAATGGAAAACACAGGTGGCTTCTGTGGACACAGATACATCACTGAACCATGTAAAATTCCTAGGGCAGTGTTTTTTTCTTCTTTTCTGTGATCATTATTCTACTTTGTGTGTGTGTGTGTGTGCGTGTGGGTATCAATGTCAATAACATTTATATCCTATCATTTATTTAAGAGCAATACAATTATGTGCTTCTTTTAGTGATGCTATTAAGTGCTATATACATATAAAAGAAAACTATCATCTCCTATCACAAGGCAGCAAGATCACGTGGTTGACTACCAGTTAGGGGTCCTACTGTCTAAATGACTGAACCTCGCTAGGCGGCTAATATTGTTTAGGACCCTCTCTTACATATCCAATTACCATACACAATAAAAAGACCAACAAAATGAAAGCCATAAACTTCAATAGTAATAAGACACTCAACAAAGATGCATCTGATTTTGATTTCCTAGCACTGGTAAAATGGATGAATTCAGACTTTAGAGAAAATAGACAGAAAACTTACCAATCCTGATAGCATTTCAAACACAAAGAATGAATGCAATCGGGTAATACAACCTTGCTGTTCATCTCCATGCAAATTCCACATTCCTCTTCTCTTTCAAAATCAATTTGAGAGAGTTTGCCCCTCTCCAATTCATCCTTTCTCCTATACCTGGTATTGCAAACCTCTTTTTGTTTCTTGTCTTCCAAATCAGTGATTCCTCTTTGAAGTTGCAACAGAGAAGGAAAAATCACAGCTGTTCATAGAAAGCCAAACTTTTTAAGAAAAATTAAACATAAATTTTAACTTGAACAGATTGAAAATGTTTTCTCCAGAACATCCCCCCCCCCCCAAAACAATATTTATGCCAAGATTTTATATATATATATATATATATGTGAGCCTTATCAGAAAATAGCTTACCATAAAATTCTCTAATGCTAGCTTTCCTTTCATAAACAGACATAGTTGTCTTGCCATCAGCATATGTCTGCACCAATCACCATATTGTCACACCCAACAAGAATTTGTAACATTATTACTACCTTGTTGAAGGTGATCCAATACAAAATAATTAAACAAACAAAGAAATGACAAAACAATAAAATTGCAAGGACAGACAAGAAAGCGAAACCAAGTAATAAACTAACAAAGGGAAAACATAAACTGGAAGGAGTAACATACCACATACACAAGAATTCTAAGCAAACCGAGGGCACCAGCAAGATGACAATCAGCCCATTGAACAAGAAAAAGAAGAAATTGAGCTGCTGGACTGTGGGATAATCTCATCTGAAGACGAGCACCATCAATCTCCCTTGGATAATCTAGAGCACTGTGTTAACAAGAAGGTGAAAAAGGGAGGCAAAAAAAGTCAACATATATCCATCAACTGTTATATCATCATGGTAATATGGAATGTAAAACCTCATGCATTGAGGATCCAGCATCACAATTCTATTGCATTTATTCATCCTGCAATGCAGGAAACCTCATGTATTGGGATATGTACCTTTATCAAACTATTAAGGATCTATTATCAAAATTCCACTGCATTTACCTTTGACATGCATAACAAGAGATCTTGCTTGCAACAATGACCCATAAGATCTCATAGCAAATTTTCAATATCAACATCAGAATGTTAATTGAATGTCATACATTACCATAGTTATTAAAGGCGCGCTTCAAGCTCCAGGCTCCAGTCCTAGTGTCTCTACAGGAGAAAGGGAGGCAACATTCACCAGGCCCTCGCCTTATGTGTCTAGGCGTGTGCCTTGTGCCAAGGCACAAAGCTAGAAATGCGCACCTTTTTTATTTCTACATTCGGCGAGTACTTCCATTGACATAAAGCACTACAACCCAACTCGAAATTTGATCCAACTCGAAATTTATTAATCTAGAAGTTTTCAAAATTAATATCATTGGTGATAGCTAGTCACAAAAATCTCATCAAACTAACATACTCAAGGTTACAAACCTCTCATATTTTCATTTTCAACACTACCCCTCATTATCTTTTTCAAAAAAGAAAAAAGTTAATACTCCTTTAAGAACTTTCTTAAAGGTGAGAAAAATGATGAAGATATTGATTTTAAAGATAAATATTAAGAGTATAAAGGTGTAGAAAAAGACGAAGAAAATATAGTAACTTTATAATTTCTTAACTTTAGTTATAAAAGATTAAAAGACTATTAAAGTTTTAATAATTTAATACTTGAATGCTTATTTGTTATTATTATTTTTAGTTTTATGTTATTTGAATTTTGATGGAATATATATATATATATATATATATATATATATATTTATCTCGCTCACGCGTGCGCCTTGCCTTGAGCCTTGCCTTGCGCTTAGGCGACAGGACCCCTTAGCTCCTTAAGCCTTCAATAACTATGTACATTACACTTGAATGCATTCTGTTGCTTACAAGAAGGGCTACTTGCCTATATCTCTTTGAAAGAGTTATAATAAAGATCCTAAAACGGAACATATTTGTAAGTTCATGTCATTTACCTGAAGCTCTATTTAAGAATACATTACCCAAGAAGCGGAGGGGAAGAGGAACAAATAAAGAAACATGCTTTACATAAAAGAAAAACCGTTCAAAAAGATTTACTGTAAAAAAAATTCCCCAGAATAATAATAATAATAAGTAATAATAATTCAATTCTCATTATTTCGTTTCCAGACAGGACAAAAGATGAAACAATGGCCCACCCAAAATATCATCATTCAAAATCGATTCCTTTGCAGGATAGAATCGCAGCATCGCGAATACCATAGAAGCTAAAATTTGTTCAACAGGGATATCGAAATAGAGAGCGTTTAAGGCAACTCGATCACCGAATCCAATATAATTCATCAATAAAATTTCAAAACACCATCAGATTTCGATTAATTTGTTTTTAATTCCTTCTTTAGTCATCATAAAATAAAATCCAAATTCAACCGACAAACTTAACCAACACCAAAATAAAATAATTCAATCCCACAGAGAGGGAGAGAAGGAGAGAGCATTACAGAGTATTGGCGTGCTGGATATCAGCTTCGAGGGCCTTGAGAGAATCCTTGAAAGACAACTTTCCCATGTATTTTCCCGGAAAGAAAATCCCATCAAACAAATAGAAACCAATGAAATTTGATATTATAGAGAAAGCAAGAGAATGGCATACTAGAAGGATTAATTGGTGTCGTTAAAACCTCTCCTATATAAACAAAACCACCCAGAGGATACACCAAAGCTAAACTACCTCCACACTGTGCCAGTTTAGGAGGACAAGGACTGACCCTCCTTAAATTACAATTTTACCCTACTTGCTCCCATCACCCAATCCACAAAGTTTTTTCCTTTTAAATTTCTTTTACTTTTTTTTAGATTTATCATGATATTTCTATGTATATCTTGCGATCCATATAATACTAGTTCATTCAAAATTCATGAATCATAAATCCCCCGCAACGCCCAAGAAGATTTTTTCCACAACACTCTTCATTTATAGTATGCCTAACTTCTTTTTTTTTATTATTATATTATGCCCAAATTAGTTTTAAAATCAATATATTTTTATATGAATAAAATTTTAATCTATTTATCACGCAAAAATTTTAATTTTTTATTTTCAATTAATAATTTTTCATTCATATTAATATTAATATTAATAAAAGAATATTGTAAATATTTTACATTCATCATGAAATTACAGCCATCATTTATATTAATATAATTCCATAGATAATTTAAATATATAATTTATATTTATAATTATTGTTTATAATTTATATTGTTTATTTAAATATGTTGTTGTACATATAATTTTTAATATGATACTTAAATTGAACGATATTAACACAAAATAAAATGAGTAGTTGGTTATATTTAAATACCTTTTAAGTATTGAGGTTTGCAAGTATATCCGATATACGTGCAAATGGAGTTTGTGTTAAATTTAAATTTTGTTAAAAAATAAGAATTTTTTAAGAAATTATAAGATGGAAAGATAACCAAAAGAACACGTAATTAGAGGGCCGCTTAGAGAAAAGCAAAAGGGTATTTTTGTAAAAATGTGAACGTAGTTGTTGATAAGGGCGGAGTAAGTGGGGTCATGTAACGGCATATTATTGGTGGATAATTTAATTAAGGCGCTAGAAAGGCGGGACTGTAGAGGAAACAAAAACCGGGTGCGGGTGGCCGGTGGCGCCGCCTAATGATTTTAAAACCGGCGGTCTTTGCATAATGACCATTTTATCGAGCATGCCTATCGAGATTATCTAGCACTTATCGGATAAGGAATGTCTAATCATAGTAGGGCAGTGATGGGATATTATATTAGGAGAGTAAAATTAAACATAAGAGCTAATCATTTGTTTATTAATGAGAATATTGAATTATTATATGTATATGTGCAGTCCACATTCAGAGAATTCCTAACAAAACAAATATTTAGAATGTTACAATATGCTTTTTATATAATAGTTTTGAAAGGAGGTTAATTTTTTACAAGCAAGTTGATCTGTGCAAAAACTGCGTGGAGGGTACGTCTAATTCACTAAATACAGCTTCCCAACTGCTAAAATATGGGTTCAAATCAATCACTGCCAAAACAAACGTTGCTCCATTCCTTGCACCTAATTAATTTGCTCCCAAGGTGTCCAAAAGAGGAAAATGAGTTCACCAGTGATTCCTTTTTAAGCAAATATTATGTATATTTTAGCCTTTTGATTACTTTTTTTTGTTAAAAACCCATCCATCAATCAGTTCCTAATTGTATTGCCATTCATTTTGCTCGTGGGACGACATACACACAGAATACAGAGATCAATCCCATAAGGGTTTAGGGATGACAGTAAAACAAGATTAGGCAAATAATAGGAATAATCACAGAATACACAAAAGCTTTGGATATTTTATTAACTATAATACATTGTCTTTCCACTTACTTGTATTTATATCAGGCTGTGCATTATCGGACTGGATATGAATGAATTTTAGGTTTCAGAACTGGACCACCATTAGCCGTGAAAAAAGAGCTGCTTGCGTGAATGATATAAAATGCTAGTAGCATGAGATCTGGTCACTTTGCGAACATTAGATGAAAGAATCGGTTTTCCAATTGATTCTCTAGAGACACACATCAAGATGCGTAATTCATTAAGCCAGTTTTAGGTTAGGTTGGTAAAAAGAGAATCTAGCACTAAATTGGTACTAAAACGACCTGAATGCCATTCAAAACACAAATTTTTACTCAAAATTCCTGGTTTCATGCTTTTGAAAAGGTTTAGGGCATTCAAATGATTAAAGTTTTAGCTTTTTTCGGCTATGAATAGGATGGAACGGTACTGATAAGAATAATCGTCCAAATTCCAGAAGGAATGACCCACAGGTCACTGTATAATCTAAGAAGTGTGTGGAAGTAAAGTAAAATTAATGGTCAAAGAAAGAGAATCAACTGTTACCTACCTCTCAAATTAACCCTTGACTTCAACGCTCTTTCAGATATTCCTTGCCTGCAACTTCAATGTATGAAGAGAATACGACCCGTTTTGAGATTTCTATTACTAGAACTGATAAATCAAAAATGAAACTGTCAGCCTCTCTCGAAAAGAAGAACACTCTCAGCCCCGATAAATCACCATTTTTTTGTTCTTAGCACAATCACAGTTTTAGCGCAATCACGATCGCATTTCAGCTTAAAAAGGACTACTGCGACGTCGTTTATGGGATACCTACAGTGAACCCGAAACGTGTCGAGAAATTTCACACATAACAAATACTCGAAAGCGTTGCAGTATCTGAGCTCCAAGTGGCGCATAATTGGCCACGTCAACTCCCGCCACATATCAGTTTTTAATACCGGAAATACCCCCAAAGTCCCCGTTATCTCAAGCATACCCACGCTAACAGCGGGCCGAAAATATAGATGATAGTTTAGTAATTGAGCTACGAACCAGTGAAAGTCGGTTCCCAGTTTCGGGATTGTTTGCTTCACTCGTCACCGTATCTGTATCTTTGTCATTTGTTGCTGTTTTTAGGCGGACAATATCGGAGATGGCCCCTCAAACGAGAAGAATGGCTTTTCCGAAAGTGGTGATTGAGAGGGACACGGACTCTGAGCAAAGCTCGTCAGACGATGAGGATGATGTTGACGAAGAAGAGAATATTCCCCAATCAGAATCAGATGCAGAAGGAGGAGGAGTGACAGAGAATGGAAGTGGAGAGAAAGATGAAGAGGATATGGATTCCAAGAAGCAGAGGAAAGTTCCCATTACTATTAGTCTCAAGAAAGTTTGCAAAGTGAGCCCATTCTCCGTTTACCTTATAGGGTTTAGTTTAATTTTTTGCTTCACTCGTTTATAATTTTTTTTTTTGGGGGTTTTGTTCTGTTTGTTTTAGGTTTGCAAAAAACCTGGTCATGAAGCGGGATTTAAAGGAGCTACATACATAGATTGCCCTATGAAACCCTGTTTTCTCTGCAAAATGCCTGGTGTGTGTACCATTAGTGGCGCTCATGCAAGTCCAATTCTTTTTCGTTTATAACTTGCGAATTTTTACTTTGCTAACTTGTTTGGGACTGATACACCGATTATTGCCTCCCTCACAAAATTTGTTGTTTCGCTTTGACTTCTTTGTTTTGCTAGTGACTATGTCTCGCATTATTAGAATTTAGTTGATTTTTTATTTTTCATTTTCATATGTTGTACGTTGATCCTAGCATTCTATAACACTGCCTCGTTTGCCTATTTGATGGTATAGTGATCCTACTTTTGTAATTTGCTGTGTGTTTTTTGTGAATGGCAGGACACACTACGATGACATGCCCGCATAGAGTGGCTACTGAGTATGGGGTCATTCCAGCACCCCTAAGAAATACGCATAATCCATTGGAATATGTTTTCCAGCGCCAGCTTAGACCAAGCATACCCCCGGTAAACTTCTTCAACATCATCATCTTCTTCTTCTTCTTCTTTTCTCTCCTTGGAATGACTTGTAAGATTGTTCGTCCTGTTTATTAAGGGCCTTTGGGCTTCCCCTTATTGGATCTGATTGACAGCTTAACAACTGCATGTTTATGAGGTTTAAAAAGCCTGAGATTGTTTTTCTCTTGAAATTTTTGAGGCCAGGATCTCTGCTTAAATCTGTTGGTATCATAGCATTGCAATGGTGCTGCCCTTTATGCTTTCAACAACATTATGTGATTATTTGTTTCTCCCAAATAACTCATTTACTTTATCTTATTATGGAAGACTCCTCTTTCTAAGCATTTGGTGTATGGTATACATTCAATGTTTTAGAAGTTAATAAATTTCAAATTGGATGCTTAGTTATTTGCTATATATGATCTTCATGATATATAATTTTTATTGATCTCCCGATGCAGTAAGGGTGATCTCAATTTACTGTTTTCTTTTGTCTTGCACAATAGATAAAGCCAGCATATGTCATACCAGATCGAGTATGTTGTGCGGTAATTAGATATCACAGCAGGCGGGTGACTTGTTTGGAATTTCACCCAACAAAAAATAACATCCTTCTATCTGGGGATAAGGCGAGTCTCACTTTACAATTATATGTTTCTAGTTGGAGGAAGTTCATTTTAAGTAAAGTTTTATATTTTCTGTTGTATTTACTTGTCCCCACTTTTCTTTTTTTGGTTCTACTTAAAAGAAAGGACAAGTTGGAGTCTGGGATTTTGAGAAAGTGCATGAAAAAATGGTATATGCAAACATACACACTTGTATTGTCAATAACATGAGGTGAGTTATCTGTTACGAAGTCTTAATGTTTTTATTTGTTTTTGGTTTCTTCTTGGGTATATAACTGTCTGCTTGTTTGTTTGCACTAGTCAGAATGGCAAATTGATATCCAAATTTTTGCAGGTTCAACCCTTCAAATGATGGTATGGTGTATGCTGCTTCCTCAGATGGAACCATCAGTTGCACTGACATGGAGACTGGAATTTCATCATCTTTGTTGAACCTTAACCCTGATGGGTGGCAGGTAATTAACTTCTGCTACTCATTTGAGGTTTGTAATTAAATTATGGTAGAATCAACTTGTACAGTTTTGTGTGGTATCTACTGCTTGGTATGTATTGCATGTGGCTTCTTCTACATGTTTTTGGTGGAGATCATATTCACTCTGGTACCATAGTAGGTAAACTTGAAGAAAAAGAGACATTACTTTGGACATGCATGCCATGGTTCTTTTGTCTATCAATGACTGCATGCATTGCGCAGTGAATGTGAAGTAAAACATTATCTCAGCAATAATGAGCCAAGAACTGGATATTTATATTTTAAAAATGAGTTAGTTGTGCTTGAAAATTCACTCATTGAAATTGAAAATAAGTAAACAATTGAATTGGATGTTTATTTGTGATTGCTTTTGTTCAAGGTTTGAAATATCAAATTTAGGGCTTTGTATTTTTTGGATGATCTGTGAATACATTATGATATAAATGAAAGTATAACATAGAAATTAGATGATTTACAATGAAGCCCAATTTGCATGTAAGAAAAGAAATTTACAAAGATCCAAACCATCCCTACACCATTGTAGCGGTGATTAGTTTGGACAGAAGCTGAACAGAGAAGGAAAAGAAATAGTGTATTTATCAATATCATATTTGTTACATGATCTGATTCTGATCCTATGTTATGAAGCATGACATAGATAAATATGGCTCTTCTGCAGGGACCAAGCAGCTGGAGAATGCTTTATGGCATGGATGTCAACTCAGAGAAACATGTTGTACTTATAGCTGATAACTTTGGTTTTCTCTATATGTAAGTTTCTTCCTCTTATACACTTCTTTTGTACATAAAACTTTAGATGCATGTGAAGGTGAAGATGAAATGGGAGATGAGAGATTTAAGCAGCTGATGGGAAGAATACCCTATTAGCAATTCTTTGAATCTTATGGTTAGCAAGTAAATGATTCGTTGCAATCTAGTGGCAAGGTTGTCAATTTGTCATTTAAATTGATGGTCCACCTTTAGGAGGAATGGAGATGTAAAATTTTCTGATGTTTTCCCTATTATGAGTAGAATGAGGGCAGTGGGATTGAATAAAGGAAATATTGATGTAGAAACATGGAAATGAATTTTGAAATGAGATTTAAGATCCCATGTCTCATGAATGGCAAAAGGTGATGCTTTTGCTTGGTGGTCATTTTCTTTGTGCAACCTCTAATATAGGGGATCCTTAATTATTATTTTTGTATGTGGCATACTCAGGATAGATATGCGCTCCAACAATAAATGTGGGGAGGCAGTTTTGATCCATAAGAAAGGTAGCAAAGTCGTTGGCCTTCATTGCAATCCTGTTCATCCAGAGCTTCTTTTGAGCTGTGGAAATGATCATTTTGTGAGTTGTTAATTTCATTAGAAACCTAAACTCTCTGTTTGATTAAATAATTGATGAGCCATTTGGCTTTGTATAATGTTTTTTTTAACTCTGCTTTTCCTCTTTTTTCTTCTATTTAATTGAATTTCCCCTTGTGGAAAATTTCTATATGAAACATGTTTGGTTCTCCAACCATCTTGTAAATATATGTTTTTAGCTCTAAAATTAGGGTAATATCTTTACCTCAGGCTCGTATATGGGATATGCGTCGACTCGAAGCAGGATCTTCTCTTAGTGATCTGGTGCATAAACGTGTTGTTAATTGTGCATATTTCTCTCCACTGTCTGGCAGCAAAATTCTTACAACTGCACAAGATAACCGTCTTCGTGTGTGGGATTCTGTATTTGGAAATTTGGACTCCCCAAGCCGAGAGATTGTACATAGTCATGATTTCAACAGACATCTGACTCCTTTTCGAGCTGAATGGGATCCTAAGGTGATAAATATAGTGTGTTTATATTGAGCCTCTTAATTTTTTTTTTTTTTTTTATTGTCTTCAGAATACTGAAAATCTTATCTGGTACAGGACCCTTCAGAGTCTCTCGCAGTTATTGGTCGTTATATAAGTGAAAATTATAATGGTGCTGCTTTGCATCCCATTGATTTCATAGATGTCAGCACTGGGCAATTAGTTGCCGAAGTTATGGATCCAAATATCACAACCATCAGTCCTGTGAACAAGCTACACCCTCGGGATGATATTTTGGCATCTGGCAGTTCAAGGTTCCACTCTGTTCTCTCAAGACTTCATATGAAATGGTGTTTAAAGACTGTTTTTGTCTAGACCACTGGACTGTGACTTTTTAGCATGCATGAGTAAACTCTCTTATGAATTCTTTTGCCATGTCTAAGAAATCATATATGGTTTCTTGTTTTAGGGTACATAGATTCTAGAGAAACCAGATTACTGATGAGTTCTAGTGATAATTAATTAGATCCGATATGTTTAATATGTCAGTTGGCTCAGATTAAAAGTTTTTCAGTGGTATTTTTACCCTTTGTCAAGTTTATATTAGGACTTCTGCAGAACAACATTGTCTGGTATTGGATGTGCTAGAAAAGTTGGAAATTAAACAATGGAGAATAGGCCATCCCCATTTCCCATCCCCAACACTCCAAATGATTCCATAAAAATATTTGGTGGATGGGGAGGAATTTGAACTTCTGAGCTTCCATTCTCCAGAGACGTGGGGAGACCAAACAGGCTACATTTGATAGACTATTCCTGTACTTCTTCTATGTTATTGTGGTGTTGTCTTTTAGCAGCTGTCTTTTGTAGTCTAATTAAGATGCTCTTTCAGGTCCCTTTTCATTTGGAAGCCCAAGGAGAAGTCTGAAGTTGTGGAACAGAAGGACGAGGGTAAGATTGTTATTTGTGGAAGTGCTGAGAAGAAGTTCAAACGGAGGTTTTGGGGTGGAAGTGATGATTCTGATGATGATGGATTTAAATCCAAAGGCAAGAATTTTAAGCTAAAGAAGTCTCAGTCAAAGGCAGCTCACTGTCCTCGCAAGGTTAAACGCTAGGCTAAGAAATGTGATCATCCTTGGAATACCTCTTATCTTTCGCTGCAATGGACGAAATTTTTTGTCCTGAATTTTGATAGTTTTAATTTGCTCACTGACTCGGTACCAGTACTCATTCCCCAAGTTCTTTGTGCAGATAAGCCCTAGGTTAAGATAGAGTTCTTCTCTTACTGTAATTGATAATCAGTAGGGCTAGCTTTGAGACGGAGAACTATTTTGTTCATTTGGGTTTTGTTGTGGGCAGCCCTGCCTTAATAGGCTTAAAAGCTTGTTGAACATGTTCCTAACCTAACTTATGGCAATAGTTAATAGTTACATATTTAAATCTTTGCGTCTGCTAGCATTGTAACAATCCATGATGCCATTGGCCAGGTTGAAGCTTCAATTCAAATTGGAATAACGTTTGAGAATGCAACTGGAGTTGCGTGTTACATTCTTGAAGGCGTAACTCCTGATCTTTATTAAAGCCATCGTTTTGTTTTTACTCGTGCAAGGTAACCATTCAGGAATCCATTTGTTTTTGAGATTTCTGTATCCTCGCCCAAGGTAGACACGACGCTGATATTGCACTAGCTCTTTAATTAACCCAGTAGTGCGAAAGAGAGTAAATGAATTTCATAATTTTTTCACTTGAATTTTCAGTAGAGGGAGCAAATTAATTATTACTATTATTGGTATTATTGAAAAAAAGAAATCAAGGGTATGGCTTCCTGGGACATCCTCGTTCAAACTAATGAATGAAACAATACCTCATAATGAATAAATAAATTTAATAAAATTATGAAGTCTATATAAAACCTTTTATTAAAAAAAAAAAGAAATTTGAACATGTAATTATTTAAACAATAAGAAATGTTTATATATTTTAATTTTTAAAAATGATTTTTGGTTTGTTTTTCAGAAAATAGGAAAATAATTAAAGTACTTAAAAATTTAAATTAGTACTTGATCGTAAAGTAGCCTTTCCTTATTAAGTTAATTAAATAATTTCAAAAAATATAAGACTATATTTATATAATGTAATTATGATTATATTACGTATTTAATTATTTTATTTAACAATAAAAAAATTTAATGTAATAAAATGACACTTACATAATGTAATCAATTATATTTTTAAATAATATATAGTCATTACACTAAAAAAAATAAATGTAATCATGATTATTTGATTTTTTCATTTACTATTAACACCTTATTAGCACTATCTTGTCGTCACAATCATTGTCGCCACCACTATCATCACCACCACTCAATCACCATCGTTATTATCACCTAACCATCTTCACTACTATCACCATCACTAACTCCATCACTATCACTATTATTCTACCACCATCACTTGATCATTATACTTGGCCATTGCCAACACCACTTGACTATCGCCACCATCACGTGACAATGGTGAAAATATTAATAATTTTAAATTAAAATAATATTTAATAAAATAACATTATGTATTAAAACTTTATGTGGTGGTGAACTATTTTATAGATACTTCCTCTATTGATTATTTGCGCTCTTCACGGCCTATAATAAACAATAACCGTCTTATGGTAATTATAAGCTGAATTTTTCCTTGATAAGAATTAGAGAACTATACATATTAATAGCATAAAAAAATCCCAATTTTGCAATGTAGTTTTGAGGTCTTGGGTGCTGGCCGGCTGAGTTATGTGCTGAACTTGACCTAGGGAGTCCGCAATTTGCCTGAGACGGGTTTTGTCAAGGCTGGTGGAATTGGATATGAGACCTTGTAGCTATGATGATTGTCTGGTCACTGTGCAGATGGCTGGAATTCATAATGCCACCACTATTCCTTGTAGTTGCTTGCAAGCAAGTTTAAAATTGCCTTTCCAAATAATGCTTATAGGGATGGAGAAATTGGCATGCATCAGGCTATGGATACTAGTGTTATAGAGCTGCTGCAGAAATTATGAGGGAGAGGATCCTGTGGCCAAGGACGTGTAGGCAACTGTATCATTGTCCTTCGTTTTTTGGGCTTTAGCCCTCCTGCCGAAGGCACATAGTTTTCACAAATTTTCAGTGGCGCTTGTTGTTTTTTACTTTATAGGATCGTAAGGAATTTTGACTTGGTGTTCATAGTTACACCATACTCAAAAGTTGAATTTTGAACACTGCCATGCTCTCTCTCTCTCTCTAATATCGATGTGTTATTATTAACGTCGTTCCCACAAAAGCAGAGCTAAAGAGAAGAAAGCAGAATATGTATCTAGAAAGGGAGACAGTCACAGGATAATAGTCTATAAAAATCCTTGCCCAGCGAGCAAATAATTCCCATGCTTGCTCCATAGGAGTAGGATTTGGACATGAACAAGCGACGAAGGCATCTAAAATTGAGGTTGACGACTCTTGCTCCAAGGCAAAGACGAGTGAGAAGAGGTTGGCGCTTAGTTGGAGAATCTAGATGCTTTTGAATAACTCCTCATATCTTTACTGTATCATGTTCTCGTAAGAAAATAGAAACAGTCAAACACTTACAGGCACTTTCTTTGTGGTACAAGCAATTTCTTTATGGTGCACCACTTTCTTTCCTCTGCTCATAATCAAAATCCCAAATTAAAGATCTAATGAAAGATTAAGGAATTAATTTGTCACTCCTCATGGAATCAATCCAATACAAGATTGATTCCATTGTTTTGCATCTCATGGTAAAACCCAGCCGATTAGCCTTCTCTCGATTCCCGAGCAGTTTCACTGGACAACGAAACAAGACATCCAAGAACTCCCAATTAGCCAAATCTTCAATCTCTGTCTCTACTAGTCCTTCCTTCTCTATAATATCTTGCCATACTTTCCTCTTGTCACTCATTGCCGTTGCATATCTGAAGTCCTTCAAGAACATTTCTTGAGGCACTTCCACATCAAATTTCTTTCCAAGAACTGGCCAGATCTCCTTCCAGGTAAAACTTGAGCCATTGATGGCATTGAATGCCTGACCATCCGGGGAAGATATTTCATCATTGGTAGCTGCCCAAATGTGCTGTTCAGCTACTAACCCAGCATCCGACCCATCCATGCACGCTTCCTCCCAGAACTCCCTCGTTCCCCCGAAAACAAAAGGGAGGTTTAAATATTTGCAAATAGCTCCATAAACGCACAAACAACCCATGACATTGTATAAAGTCCTATTGGAACTACCCATTAACAAGCCAGGCCTTACCACAGAAAAAGCCACCTTACCAGCTAGTCTCTCCTTGAGCAAGTCCTCAAGGACATAGTAGAAGTTATAACCTTCACTCGCTCTTGGACAATCCTCATCATAGAAGCAAACTTCTTGTTTCGCATTCTGATTGTGTTGTAGTGACACATAGTGCTTCATTCCCGTCTGGAGCGAAACATGCTTCAATGTCTTAGTTTTAGAGAGGATAGCATTCAAGGCGTTGGACATCATAGCCAGATTCTGCTCGCAACATTCCCTGCTATCTAGAGGAAATTGGCCTGCCCAAGTGATCCAAAACACATGACTCACATCTCGCACGATAGAGAGCTTCTTTTGGGTTTCTTGAGCGTTTAGCAAGTCGCATGAAATGAAATGATAGTCGGAATTTTGTATAGGAAAGCTCTCAAACCTTCTAGCTATACCATAAACTTTCCATTTGGATTTTGAGAGCAGACGTCTCAGTAGCTCTCTCCCAACAAGCCCAGTAACCCCAAAAATGACAGCAACATTTCTAGTGGCAACTTCTGTTGCTTCGTTGGTTTCTTTAGCTGTCATTGATGCAGACGTGCTCAGCTTCTGAAGCTTGCAGCAGCTACATATAGAGGATGCTAGCTTATTATGATAATTGCAGAGTACTCCACGGAGATTATAAAAAATTGAAAATCAAACAACTAGTGGAATTCTTTCAAGGGTGTCAATAATTGGATCATATGGAGATTATTTAAATAGGTTGCTTTTGATCTCCAAAGTAATAATTTAAGCAGAAGCACATGGTGAGTAGCAAATAGTTGCGGCGTCAAACCTTAGAGAAAGGCTTAGTTGCCGGCAGATTGTGACCCTGGCCGTTAATGTGCCGGCATTGTGGCTGCATTGAAGCTTTTAATATTTATATTAAAGGTGGTCCATAATAAATGGCCAAGCTTTTATTCCCAATACTATATCGGTGTAGACGTACCTGAACATTTTCAGGACCCAGGCAACTTCCTTAATTGCTAGATGTAATTTAACTGTTCAATCAACTAACCCATATTTTATTTTATTTGATCTTTAATTCCACATGGGAAATCTCCTACAATCCAAGAGATTTGGAGATATCTTCAATACTCATTTTTGAAACATTTTTTTTTTCTTCATGTTGAAAATTTTTATGTACAGTTGAAGTTTGCATATATCAAGACGTACATAAAGTAATATTCTACATATTAAAATTTTTAATGAGAATATTATTATTTAAAAAAGCAGCCACGGCCAACAGAGAAGAACCAGCTGTTTTAAACTTAAAATCAGTAACAAAAACCTTATTACAAGGAAATAAATTAAAGAGAGAGCTTTATAAAAACATTTTTGTTCTATGGAATTCCCATTAAATTAATTCCAAAATTATCAATCCCATTAAGCTCTCATATTCCACATGATCCCCCTAACAATTACCAAAATGCCGATCAAATCTTCCCACTGCTTTTCCAATGCTGATCAACAAACTCTAAAAATCATGTCATTAACAGCTGCACTTTCCTTTATTTGGGTTTAAATCCCAAATGTCTTCCCACCTAAGCAGAAAATACTCCACCGAATGGTTTCCCAATAGTAATTTGATCTGATCATTAAGAAAAGTTTAACATTATTAGGATTATTCTACTCTGTCAGCATTTGAATTATGAGTCTTCATCCATAATGGATCAAGTTTAGGTCAGCATTTGAATTATGAGTCTTCATCCATAATGGATCAAGTTTAGGTAAGTTTTTTTCCTTTGACTAAAAGTACTTACTCTGAGGAATTTTGTGAACCCAAAAACAGGCAGCTATAACAATGTAACACAGAAAAAGAACTACTCCTTTCATGTAGTGTGAGGTTCCATCCTGCAGAGAAAGTAGCAGAAATTGTATTATAACCAACATAAATAATATGCATATTTAATCACTAAGAGGGGGGAACAAGAATTAGATGAACCTGTAAAGTGAAGGCTGTGATAATTATTGTAAAAGCAAGAGAAACGGTTTCAAGAAGACTGAAATCAAGGTCCATATGGACATGCATTATCCAGCCAACAACCACACATAAAGGGACCTGAAAAGATCAAGATTGTTATATAGAATTTTCTTTCAAGGGATCAACTTTGCAAATGACTTTCTTTTCTTGGGTTACTTTTCCTCACCACAAACATCGATATCTGAGTGGCAGATCCCAGTGCAACGCCCAAAGAAATGTCCTGCGCAACACCCGAAATTGTAAACAAGCTAGCTAGTAACTGAGGATTAAGGTTTAAATTAAAATAATAATAATAATAATAATAATAAGGGTCTATATTATCATACCAACTTGTTCTTGAAAGCGAATATGATTGATCCTGCATGTTCCGCTGCATTCCCCACGATGGGTAGCAAGATTATGCTAATAAAGCTGACAGAAATGCCCCAGGAATCAGATGCAGCCTGACCAGAAACATTAATGAATAGATTAAAAAGGTTCTTTTTAAAAAAAAAAAAATGCTGATGCTAGCCCAAGAAGTGATAAATTTAGAACTGTGATTAATGTACCTCAATTGTGCCCACAACATACTCAGATAATAATGCTATAATCATTGTCATGCCAACTAACCAAGAAAATGCACTCGAAAATCCTATCACTGCCTTTTCTTCTTCTTCTTCTCCCTCCTGTAATTCCACTCAAACCAGTAAATCCTACGCATCATTGTATATATAGCCATTTAAAAAAAAGGGGGAAAACATATTAATTAGTTAATCACCTCCTGAGATTCAAACAATTGCCTGTGAGTTTTCAGCTGGAAGAAGATATAAGCAACATATGCTAAGAGCATAACAATGCTGCTAGCTCTAGACAGCTCAAGGGTATAGTAGAAAGTAACAGGGCCTTCCCCTATAGCATATCTGAACGTTAGTGGCAACATGTGGCACAACAACCCCAGCAGTAGAAGTAGTGAGTTGACATCAGCTTGCTTCTGTTAAAGTCCAATAACAAAAGAATAAATGTTTCGAATATCCAAGCTGTAAAGCTAATTGGGAATTTTATTAGTTCTGTCTTACTCTATCATATCTTTGTTCCTTTTTCAGGTTGGCCAAGCCTCCACAGAGCAGAGAGGTCCCAAGAACAAGAAGGAGGTTTGACAAGATGGAACCCAATAGGGAGTACTTCAAGACATGTATTTTATTTTGGTAAAGAGCAAACAATGCTATTATCAACTCTGTTGCATTACCACAAGTTGCATTAAGAAGCCCTCCAACTGCAAGATAAAAATATCATTTTCTTCAATCTTCAAGTGATAGTTATATAATTTATTTTGTTATTTTCATATTATCAATTTTCATGAGTGGGACATCACCTGTTGGACCAGTGTAGTATGCAATTTGTCTGAAATTATATAATCAGAAAAAGAAAATTGAAAATAACAATGTTAGAAACACTAAATTAAAAGAAAAAGATTATAATCTGAATATAGTTGCCAGCTTTTCTTTTTCTTCTTCTTCTTTTCTGAGGGGGAGAATTAAATTAAAGAAATATAATTACAAGCTTACTCAGTGAGGAAGCTGACACGTTCTGCAAGTGGGGTAAGTCCAAGTAAACTCAAAGCAAATAGCCAAGCCTACATGTGGCAGGAAAAAGTTCAGGATATATATATATATATATATATATATATATATATATATATATATATATAAACATAAAAGATTTTTTTGGACCGATACATGTATAATTTTGATTATCAAATACTGATGAGAAAGAAACTTACTCTGCCAAATTTATAAAAATCAGCAGCTATAGCAAGAGGAATGGCTGGGAAGAGCACAGCCAGCTTAGTTCCAAGAATGACTTCTTGGAGGTTGGCCAAGAAAAGCCTGAGCATTTGAAACCGAACGCTTGAAACAAGAACTGGTTCTGATTTCGTACGCAAAATGGAAGACGATACATTTTGCAGAGTCCTGCCATTCAAAACCTCCTTATTGGAGGAGGGCTTGAGGAGGCCACGTCCATGTTCCAATTCTGAGACCTCGTGTGAGTTGTCCATAGCTGCAGCACTGCCAACCCACACTTGGACTGCTACTTGTAGCCTGGGTAGCTATATAGCTACTGAATTGTGCAGATAGGATGAAGCTTATCTATGGTTGAAAGAACCGAGTTGCCGTTACATATATGGTTAAAGCATCTTCCTGGAATTTTCCCTTCTTGTTTCCATTCTTGCATGGTACTCCACGTACCTGCTGATTATATTGTGTAGGTGTTGCTTGCATATTATAAGGTGGCATCACTGATAATTCTCTTTAAACTTTATACATTACAGCACAGAGCCACCGATAATTAATTAGGATTAATACATTAATCTGCAATTAAGGGGATCATGAAGTCGATCAATTTGACTATAGTTGATTTTCATCAGATTTCTCTAACTATATGTGGCTAAGAAGAACTTTAATTAACGTAATTAATTAAGTTGTTACAACGTAATTAATTAAGTTGTTACAAGTGATGCAATTAATTGTAGGTGGAGGAGGATTATTAATTAATAATGTTTTTCGGTTAAATTGCTCTGTTAATTACTACTATTAATTAAGAATCGATTTTTGATGTTTTGCGTGAGTATATTGGTCAGTTTCAAAGAGTTTTCTTGTAGGTATATCTATAGCTTGAGCTTGCAAAGTACAAAAGCATTCATTGTAATAAAGAAAATGAAACAGTAAATAACAATCCTTTTCTGCTTTAAGGAATGCTTGTCCGGCTCTTGGTGATCAGTGAGGAACAAGCCAATATATGATATGCAAATCCTCCATTTAATTATATGATATGCAATTATAAGAGTAGTAGTCAAGATTCGAACTTGGCTTGATTAGGTAAGTAATATGCCTTTAATTATTATATTAAGCTAAGCTAAGTCTCGTACTCAATTAGGCTAACAAATTAACAAGCCTTGCATTTATAATTTTTATTATATTATTTATGCAAATAAAAATATAAATTTGGGTTAATTAATTTATAAAGTTACAAGATAATTAAGATATTTTTTACGACGCATAAATGCTTAATTTAGTTTCTTATGAATTAATGTAGTTATAATTAATTATGATAATTAATGAGACTAATTGCCTGAAATTAATGCAAAGTTTTAACTTTAAGAAAAATAAAACTGGTTTACATATATATGAGATGATATATATATATATATATATATATATATATATATATATATATATATATATATATATATATATATATATATATATATATATATATATACTTGAAAATAAAAAAGGTAATTTTGGAGGGGAGATAAAATAAAAATTAAATAATATAATTATAATAAAAAATAAATATAATAAAATAAAACTTGGTATCTTAATTTAATAAATTTATAATTAGCGAGCATGATATTTGATAAATAATTATTTTGATAAATGACATATTATGCATGTTAATGGTATATTGTTATTATATATAGAGAGAGAGAGAGAGAGAGAGAGAGAGAGAGGGAGATTGGAAGGCAAAGCGTAATAAAGTAGATGGGCAAAGTCTGCAGGGAAGGCAGAACTTTCCTGGAATTTTCAAGTTTCCTCGAAAGGAGAATAAAAACGCTGTCGTTTTGCTGCGCCCATCTGATGAAAATGAAGGTTGGAGTGCGAAATCAAAAACTGCCATTTGATTGGAACGTTTCAAAGCAATTACACAAATTATAGAGAGGAAATTTCCACTCCAAAACAATGATTTTCTTTTTTATTCTACCAAAACTTAATTATCAACCTATCATGTCCCTTTGCCTTTCTCTTGAATTTTTCTCTCAACATGTTTATTTTTAATTTTGTTTTAATATGTTCAAATTTAATTAAAATTTAAACTTGAAATTTTACATTCCTAAAATAAAAAAAAGACAAAAGTGATTAATGAATTTAGTAACATTTAAATAAGCTTCAATCTTTTTTTTTTGTTTTTAAAAGTTTTCTCTTCATTTTTATATCTATTAATTAGTTTTAGTTTAAATGTATATTATAATAATTTTTAAATTATAAATTAATAAATTTAAACTCCAAATTTAATTAATAAAAAAATTTATATATGATAGATTAAGTGAATATGAAATTTCATGTGATAAATAATTAATATACTTTTAAAAAATAAAAAATCGTTATTTAGTTTCTATATATTATAGTAAAATTAATTATTTAAGTTTTACATTTTAAAAAATATATTAATTAGTCACTAAGTTTTGGTTTTATTGTACACTTATAGCTTCATCTATTTTTTCTTCAACTTTTGCCTTTAATTATTAATTATTAAAATTTTTGCTGAGTTTTTACCATTATAAATATTTTTATTCTTAAGTTTTTGCTATTATTAATATTTTCATATCTCATAAAACCATATTTTAATTTTTTGATTAACGGTTAAATTGATAAAAAAAAATAAATAAAGAGATCAAATAATCAACAAAATCAAATATGAGAGACTATCGTTATGTTTGGATCATTGTCCGGGATGGTTTCATATTATATTGCATGATTACTTTATATGTTTAGAAAAATTATTCTTAAAAAATAGTGGTTTGAAGTGTAAAATGATGATTTTTATCATAATTTTCAAGCTACTAATTTGATAATTTTGCATGATTTAAAATTTATATTTTTCATTTTATCTCTACATAATATATAAAATTCTAATTATATAATTTCAACTTATTAATTAAAAAATATAAAATGTATCTTTAATTATTATTATTATAATAATATTATTTGTACATTAATATTTTATTTAAATAAATATTTTTAAATTATTATATATTTAAAATATTAATAAAAAATATTTTAATAATTTTTATATTTATCTTATCACATCATATTATATAATCAAATAAGAAAATGTTATTAAACTATTCTACGCTCTACCAAATTTTTAAATATATAAATAATAAAAATTTATACCATATAATACAATATTATATTATAGATAATAAATCACAATGCACTCAATTCAAATAAAGAATAAGTCATGTATTTTTTAAAAATAATAGAATAAAATTATAAATTTTAATATAGTTGAAAGATTAAATACTAATTCATCATTTGAACAGGGAGGTGCGATGTAATTGTAGTTTATAGAATTTAAGTGGAGGGAAACATAAGATTAGTCCAATTGCTGAATCTCTTTTGTGAATTTACGAAAAAATGGGGGGCGGTCAACAAATATAAAAATTGGGAATGGAAAGGGACCTTTCGAGAGAGCTCACATATAAGCAAAATCCGCGCGAAACAAACCCTAGAACTTGAGATGGCAGAGAAATTGGCTCCAGAGAAGCGTCACTGTTTCATCCACAACGGTCTCTACCTCCCTCTCTATTTCTTTTATCGTTCCTGAACCATTAATGATTTGTGTTTGAATTTGATTTTCATTTCTTTTCTGTGATTAGGCCAAACTGTATTTGAATGGGATCAAACCCTAGAAGAGGTCAATATTTACATCAATTTGCCTCCAAACGTTCACCCAAAGCAATTCTATTGCAAGATTCAATCAAAACATCTTGAACTTGGCATCAAAGGCAATCCCCCATATCTCAATGTCAGTCTCTCTCTCTCTCTCACTCTCTCTCTCTCTTTCTCTCGCTTTCTATTTTATATTTTTTAGTTTCTTGTCGATTGATATGTTTGTTTTTCTCTGGTTTTTCAGCATGAACTCTCCTGCCCAGTGAAGACTGATTCTTCCTTTTGGACTTTAGGTACTTTATTTATTTTTCTGTGCTTCCCATTTTGTAGCCTGTTTGATTTTTATGATATATTCTTTTGTTTTTAAAGATAGCCATTTCTTCTAAGCTTACAATTATAATGCCTTTGGTTTTTTTAATTCTTAAATTCTTTGCATTAGATGTTAAATTGGGAATTTTTCCTTGCAGAGGATGATACAATGCACGTAACGCTGCAAAAAAGGGACAAGGGTCAGACATGGTCTTCTCCAATAGTGGGTCAGGGTCAGTTGGATCCTTACTCCTCTGACATTGAACAGAAGCGTCTCATGCTTCAGAGATTTCAGGAAGAGGTGAATAACTATTACTTCCTTCAGTATAATACTATGTAGAATATTAGACATTATTACTTCAATTCTCTGGTGCTCATTCAACTCGTCCTTGATGATTAATTCATTTAACTTAGCTTATGGGGCTTATGGTAATCATTGTTTTTGTTATTTCAAGCATTATTTTGGACTCATTTTTTTTTTGTCACCTTGTTCATTTTCGACCAATTTTATTCCAACAAAGTGTTCTCTTGGGAGTAAAAATTTTTATTGGAAGCAATTTTAGGATAGTGTTGGTCCAACTTTAGTAGTGTAACAGTACCGCAGTTTAGTGCAGCCCGCACAGGAGTTAGTGTATAGCAGATTTTGTCTGTTTGTGTTTATGAAATACTATTATGACTTATTAGATGAATTTAAAATGTCATGAGATATGGTTTTTTGTATTCTGGAATTAGAAAATTATTTGAAGTTATTCAAAAGGGTGAAACTCAGACTTCTGTCTTTTCCATTCTTTCTTGGGCAATTTTACTGCTACTGGATTAAGCTGATGTGAACCATGTATTGCTCCCAAGAACAATTTCAGTGTATGTGTGATATGTGCATGATTTTGAACATCAAACATGTCATGAGTGTGATTGGTAAATACTTGGGACCTGCATTTTGTAAAGCGTCTACAAGGACTAATAGTTTTAGCACAAGTTATACTACTAAGCAAGTAAATTAAGTGAAGTGTTTGGAAGATGATCCATCATCTAACCAAAGTTGCTTGCTGCCTGCTTATTTGAAGTAGATGGCTTTTTTTTTTTTAATTATTACTATAGCTTGTCAGTATCTTTGGAGAAATTAGAATAAAGAACTTTCAAAGGTAACAATGGATAGTCTTAGTAACTATGGATAGTCTTACTTAAATTGAGTGTTTGGATGTGATTACATATTCAAAGTTTAGAGTAGTTGATACTGTAGATGACAATATCAGTTTGATGTCTAAAACATATTAATTGTTTTCTCATGGCCTTAGATTTTAATATGTCCAAGTATCAATTATGAAGAAGTTTGTTTACCAAGTATAGATTCTGTTTATCTTCAATATACACATGCCATTGATAGTACTGTGATGCCATGTGTATTATGTGACTTCCTGTGTAAACTTTTGGGTTCAAGGATACATGACGGGGATGTTATTTTCTCATACTGAATGAATTGCTGTTTTAGATTCACTATGTGCTTATCAACTACGGTATCATCCGTTTTGCATGCTACTAATTTTTTCTTTAGTAATAATTTTGTTTTGAACTTACTACTATAAGTAATGAATTTACCATCTGTGTACCATTGAATATATAGAAGCCATGTAATTTACGGTAGAAATCTTTGTTTATGTATCTGCTTAATCAAATATTATACACAGTATTCAGATATTGCCAAGAGAATTGTTCTGCTGTTCAACAGGTCTAACTAGAGTAATACTTTGTGCAGAATCCTGGTTTTGACTTCTCCCAGGCACAATTTACGGGGAGCTGTCCTGATCCTAGGACTTTTATGGGTGGAATCCGCACTGGTTGACAATGTCAATGTGCTTAGATGAGTGTGTCATTGAATCCAGACCAGTGTGTAGTAAAAAAAAGAATCAAATTATGCTTATTTCATCTTCATGGCTTGATTAGCTTGTCAACCAAAATTATGGCAGTATGTGTAATAAGCATAGTAAGATGTGGCCACTTGTTTGTTCTAATTAAAGTTCCTTGTTTATAAGCCTAAAACTTCTTTGTCTCTCTTTTCTTTTGTTATATAGATATGTGTGTTTTGTTAAGTCTCGTATCCTTGATCTTTGGGCATGATAACTTATTTGCTCAAATCAAACCAGCTTACCAGAGTTTGAGCATTATGAATTAGCTCTTTAGCTACAATATTTTATCAACATCTTCGAGGAGACTCTTCACTGGTTGAAGACATTCTACAGACAATCCATCAAGATTGAGGAAAACAGGGTTTTATGGGATGGGAAGGGGATACAATGGGATTAGTAGGCCTATTAATGGGGCTGATGAAGCATTGAGTAACTTGTTCATCTGTCGAAAGTGATGATAGTATCACATATCATGCATGTTGGTGGCAAATAAGGTTGCAATTTCATAATAATTTGGAATCAGTAAAAATGTTGATTCCTTTACAGTGTTTGTGGTATGTGGTCTGATTATTGAGATTAGTTCTTGTTGAGACAATGTGACATAGCCAGGAAGGCGGGAACATGCATTAGGCAAATCTACGCAAGGAGTTGTGCGTATGGCTAGCAAAAGGAGTAAAGGTGGTAGGTGGAGATTGGTGATACAACTTGCAGGTACGGCACTTCGTCAGCATTGCGACTTGCTATGCACAGCTGGGTAATTTAGCACATAGGCTATGGAGTATGTTTGATGTTACTGTTTAAATTAATATTAATTTTTTTTAATATATTAATTAAAAAATATTAAAAATAATTTAAAATTAAATTTAACAAATTTTAATTATAAAAATATTAAAATAATAAAATAATTTTTTAAAATTCTTTTTAAGAGAATTATTTTTATTTAGAAAGTAATATTAACCTCTTAAATTCAATATCAGATAGACAATTTTTTTTCTTCTTAAGTTTACTTCACTAAGAGGCCTGAATGGCCAAGAAAGCGATTACAAATTGAGTTTGAAACAGAGGATTAACGAGGAAATCCCCATCATACGAGGCTTTGGCAGCAAGCTTATGAGCTGCGGAATTACAATGGTGGGGAATAAAGCAAAAACTTTTAGCTGTAACAGAACTGTTAAGAGCTGAAATATCATGGAATAGTCCCTGAATGTCGAGAGGGGCAGAGAATCCCATTACACTGCGACTGACAACTTGTGCATCGCCTTCAAAAATAACCATCGAAAACCCCTGACCAAGCTAGCATGACTGCCTCTCTACGTGCCATCCCTTTCAGAACTAGTAGATCTGTTATCCCTCTAATTCTTCTGCAACTCCATCCCATTGGATAGCCTTGGGAATTCCTGGCAATTGCCGCAATAGATCCTGTCCTGTTGCGCCTGTTGACCCCTGCATCAAAGTTAAGTTTGATAATTCCTGAAGGAGGAGGAACCCAGGTTTGCAACCAGGCTTATTGCCCACTCGTTTATTTGATCCAGAAAATGGAAATCTATATTTAGAGGCGGATGAGTGGCCATACAAATAACTTTGGCAACTAAACTACAAGGAATTGACATCACATTGCAAATCGAAATTAAACAAAAACCGATCTGCTGCGGACCCTATCGGTTCATAGTTATTCTGAAGGCAAAGGAATTTCCTTTTCTTTTGTTCACTTCTCCGAGTTGATAGCTACTGTGAAAAATAAAGGGAATTGTAATTACTAGAGCCAAAAACAATTGCAAAATTTTTGTTAATTCCATCATTAAAAAGAAATTAAGGAAAACTTGCATCATCAAAGGAACGGAACCATCACTCCCCTGCGTCTCTGCTCTCTGTTCTTTAAAAATGCAACAAGCCCACAAAAACCTCTCTCTTCAGCGCGCGTCTTCTGTCTCTCTCGACACATAAGCTCACCCCAATTTTTGTCCATTTCTCCCCCAACAGAGACTACACAATTCGCACCGTCCATTTCCTGAAAATATGTGCTCTGCTTTGTCTGCTATGTCTTGCTATCACCACCAAACCCTCTCTTTCTCTTAGCTCTTCCTCTTCACTCATGACCCCCAAACCCACCGCAACCCACAATGGTAACCGCTATCCAGAAAACCCACCAAACTCCCACTCCCCGTGTTTTAATCGTCGGCAACTACTGCCACGATGTTTTGATCCAAAATGGCATCGTCGTTGGCGAATCTCTCGGCGGCGCCTCCTCGTTTGTAGCCAGCGTCCTTAATGGGATGTCAATTCCTTGTATTTTAGTTGCGAAAGTTGGCCACGATTTTAGATACGAAGTTAATCATAGCCCAATTTTAGTGTCTGCTTCCAAGACGACTGTATTTCATGCCTATTTTGATTCGGGTGTACACGACAATGGAAACCAAGATACTGCGCTAGTGATAGGATTAGCCCGATCGATCTTCCTGACGCGAAGTTCGATTTTGGAATGGCGGTTGGGGTTGGCGGGGAGATATTGCCCGAGACGCTTGAGAGAATGATTGAGATTTGTGATGTGGCTCTCGTGGATATTCAATCTTTAATAAGAGATTTTGATGCCGTTGATGGGACTGTTAAGCTTGTTGAGTTACGAGAAACAGGGTTTTGTTCCCTATTGCCTCGAATTGGGTTTTTAAAAGTGTCATCAGAGGAGGCCATGTTCATGGATGTGGAGGAGGTGAGGAAGTGGTGTTATGTGGTGGTGACGAATGGGGAAGATGGCTGTAAGGTGTGTTGGAAAGATAGGGAGATGGGAATCTCGCCCTTTTTGGCTAATCAAGAGGATCCCACGGGTGCAGGGGATAGCTTCTTAGGTGGTCTGGTGACGGGCTTGGTTCAAGGATTGGCTGTCCCTGATGCTGCCTTGCTGGGTAACTTCTTCGGTTCGCTAACTGTTGAACAAATTGGATTGCCAAAGTTCGATCCGAGGTTGCTGCAGGTTTGTTTCGAAAATTTCATTGTTTTATTGTTACTAGAATTTTTTTTTTTTGGGGTGAGGTGCTGGTTACTCGTTGACATCTTTGCTGTGAAATTTTATACCTTGAAAAATTTCCGTTTAGTTTAAAAAACCTTTCTCCCAATTTGGGAGATTTTCATAAACTTTTAAAAATCTTATATAAAAAAAATTATGGGTTCTTCTAACTTCCATTACCTTGTAAAATCTCCTCTATCATATAGTTAAAAATTCCAACCACCACTTGTGTGTCCTGGTTCTAAGAAACGAGATCACTTTCCAAGTGCTCAGATTCAATGGGATAATTACTTTTGAACTAAGAAACATAATCAGCCCTATGCATTCTGGAAATGAACAACGGCTGCGTGATGCAAGAGAGGGACTTCATTTGATTATGAAATTATCACCTTCCGCGTCTCTGAAAGGGTGACTTTTTTAAACAATTTTTGTAAGGAAATTTATCAGTTCTTATGGCTGGAATACAGTTCAACATAATTCCAAAATGTAGTTTTGTTAATATGGTTTATGTTATGAGCTTGACCCTGTTATGATAGACAGGTGGTTTCTTAGGGTTTAGGTTGATGATCTAGGAAGAACTTCTTGTGAACACAGAAGTGAAAAGTGTAATACTTAAGCTGCCAATTTGTGTAAAAGCTAAACTTGATCACTTATCCACACTGAGAGTGAATGGTACGAATGGACGTGGATGCATAGTTATGCAAATCATTGTTGTGTTGGAGTCTTAATTCCAACATAGTTTCAAGGAAATGCTAAGGGCATCTAAGCGTTCCCAGACTCTGCAATGACAGGAGACTCATTGACTGGCCTGCTCGTTTTCTTCTTTTGTGTGTGTGTGTGTGTTGGAATTCTAATTCCATTGGTGTTGTCAAGCATGTCTTGATTGTTTATGAGGAATAGGATCCAATCCAACATGCATACAGAGATGGTTGTTGTTAGATTATTTGGAGTGCTTGTGTCTAGGGTGGTTGACCAGTAATGACAAATGCAAGAGTGCTGGAAAATTTACTTGCTTCAGTGTTTGTTTTTCTTGTTTTAACATAAAGTGATGACTTGGTCTCATTCAAGTGCATTATTGGAATCTAAACTTGTTATGAAAAAACTGAATATGGGCTTGTAAACTGAAAAATGGGCAAGGTTCCTAAAAGATGTACTGATTAAAGGGATTTTTTTTTTTTATAAAGTTTATGATTCTAATATTTTGCCCTTAAATGATTCAGTGCCACGCACTATAAGAAATCTATGGTATCCAATGTGGTGTTTATTTCTGGCTGGGACATTAGAACCTCATTTTAAATCACATCCTCCACCCTGTGTGGTTAAACTTTATTGGCATATCTTATTTATTCGTTCAGGATAGATTGAGAATTTATTGTGTAAGATACACATCTCCACTCTTTGTTCTTGTAGAGAGTGAAGGATGAGGTTCAGGGGAGGAAAATGCAGTGCTTGCTTTATGAGAGGAATGATGATGAGCTGATGTTCTTGAAGCCAGCAGGGCATGAACAGTTCCATTCTTCCCTTGGAGCAGCAAAATTATTAACTCGATGTGCCATTCAAGAATCCACAGATTGCTCTGGTCAACCTAAATTAGCTGTTAATCCTGTGTATGATGAAGCAATGCAAACAGTTGAGAGAAAGCCATAATACAGTTGGAGTGGCAAACTGCTCCTCATGGTTCTTTTTCTTGTATCGAATAAAGCATCCAACATCAATGCTCTGTTTCTATTCATAATTCATTTGGTGCATTATCCTGAATGTCAATTTAATGTTGTTAATGCATTTAAAATAAGATCTTATGTAGTGCATGAAAGTTGCTGAGTTTCTGAATAGCAAAGAAGCTTGTAATGAGAATTTTAGCTTTAGTGTTAGCTGTATGAATAGCTACTGCTGCAAAGATTAGACGGGATTGTTGGTTCTACAGTGTCCGGATGTTTAGTCGTCAGTTGAGGTAGCCTATTAGCTTAGTTATTGGAGGTAAATCCATATAAGGATCTCAGTTGATTACCTGAGCTATAGCTTCTTGTTCCAAGTCTTCTGAAATGAACAGTTTAGAAACACAGGCAGAAGAATATAGGACTCGAGTTTTGACATCTGATTGCTTTTTGTTACTTTATGTAATGCAAAGAAAAATGATAAAAAAAAAAAAAAGCAAGATTCTTCTTTGTACTGAGAGAAGCACAGAGATCGTCCAATTGATCTTTGATTGGCTGTCAACAGAGTCAACGTAATGTGTCAAATTCCCTAAGCTTCTGCGTTATTTATGTAATTTTTTTTTTATGCATGGGATATACACTTTGGGATCCTTGTGTCGAAGGAATTTTTTTTTCAGAACTGTTTCAAGTATCACAGTACAACACAAGATTTTGAATATATTTGCCCTTTCATTTCGATCGATCTTAGTATTTACAAAAGGAATTGAATAAAAATTACCTCCATCCTACCTCGTTATTTAATTTGCTTTTCACCCCTGTGAATCAAGGGATCGTTAATTAATGTCTCATAGATGTAATTAGCCATTTGGGCATTAATCTATTAGAACAGCCAAGTTCAGCAAAGATTTCGCTAAACGTATGAGAATGACTAAAAAGCCGATTGCAAACACATTAACAACTGAATGAAGGCTAAAAGCAAATGCATAATGCAATGGTGGATTCTTCTTTCAGATCCCTGTGATCCTTTTAATTTGCTTCTCTCGTTAATAAATGAGCGCAAATCCAAATTCCACATGTGCAAATTTGGGGGTAGAATTAAAATTAATTCCACTCAAATTCTACAAATTACCTGTCCAAATTCAGGAATTATTAGCCCTCCATATCCTCGCACATTGTTGCATCAGAATATATAAACAGCCAACAACCTATCACTTGCTTCAAAATAAACTATGAGGTTTCTACCATCTCCTTCGCCATATAACATTTGATATAGAGCCATTTTAAATTAAAAGATCCTCGGTACTACATATTAAGAAGTCTTATAGAGAGGCAAAACGGGAAGTTTAAGGAGTTATATCTGCCAAGTCATAGAGCAAACTATAGTGGTATTTCGCCACTGTCTGCTATCACAACTTTGCTCTTAGGTGTGCCACTCTGTCTGCCTTCAGCTTCAATCTTATAGACCACATCCATTCCAGAAAGCACCTTTCCAAATACAACATGTCTGCCATCCAACCTGTATATAATTGGAACTTTAGTTAGGTAAAGAACTCTGCAACTAAATACTGTTCTACTTCTATGAACAACCGTCCCACATCAAAACTTAAAAACATGAACATGTAATTACCAGTTAGTTGTCACAGTTGTGATGAAGAATTGTGAACCATTTGTGTCAGGACCAGCATTTGCCATTGACAAAAGGCCTGCAAACAAATAAGTTGAAGTTCATTCATTCCTTTGTTTGTTTCCCATCTCATGTTTTCAGGTGGTGTGGTCACTTGAAAATAATAAAATATTAATCCTACCAGGTCCAGTATGCTTCAGCTTGAAATTCTCATCAGCAAACTTCTCTCCATAAATTGATTCTCCACCTCTTCCGTCACCCAGTGTAAAATCACCTCCTTGGATCATAAAGCTGGGAATGATCCTGTGAAACATGCTTCCCTTATAATGAAGAGGTTTCCCACTCTTCCCAATACCTTTTTCCCCTGCAATGGAGAAACGTGCCAGCTTCTATAAAGTTATTCACAATGGCACTTGAAGACAAGATCAAGGAATCATTTCATGAAGGGGATAGCCGCATTCCACTTATATATTGTCTTTGATTTCTTCAAACAAATTGTCCCACATAAAAATTCACTGTAGCCGTTTTCCTGTTTTCTCAATTCTTTCTAAGAATATTACAACTAAAAGCATTTTGTCAAGATAAAATACACGTAGGAGAAATGCTATAATTAGGCTAACATTTATCAATCGGATTCATGCAAGATCATGGGTAAAAGATGTTGAGTCTCAGTGTCTAACAGCATACCTGTGCACAATGCTCGGAAATTTTCTGCAAATAAAATGCATCAATTCATTAATACCATTTTAATCAAGCATTGAAGAAAGCTACACAAGTGATCCACCATCTAAACTATTATACCTGCAGTTTTAGGAACAGCCTTCCCAAACAGACCCATGACAATACGACCTGAATGATGATTGATTATAGATATCTTTCAGTACTGATATTTGAGGACAAAATAATGTAAAAATTTGTATAAAGAGGAAAAAAAAAAGAAAAAAGGCAATATGACTTTGATGACCTCAAACATTTACCCCTTGCTTGGAAACTAAAATTTTACTAGAATTCAATTCAATTGATTTCTTTTTGTCACTTTTCATGTTTGGAATGAAAGAATTCAATTCTTTTTAATTTAAACAAATTTTCATTAAAAAAAAATAGAAATTATGCATGATTGTGTGAGAATTTAATTGAATTCTTTTCTTATAAATGATTTAATCTCCTTTTATTTATAATAAGAGACACTGAACATCCTCTTTAATCCGTTTCTTCAAGGCATGACTATGGTAGACGACCAACAAGTACTTCCATCTCCAAGAAAAAACAAAATTCACACCACATTGATCAAAAGTGATTGTTTTTGAGAGAACAAAGTACAAGTAATTAAGAGTTAGAGGTTAACTTACCAGCAGGTTTTCCAGCAATTTCAACATCAAAGTACACTTTATGAGTTATCTCTTTCAAATCTTCCTCGGACTTCTTCGCCTAAAAAAAGCAACTAATTAATGCATAAAATTTTCCTTGCAAAAGATTAAACACTAATCAATGATTAATCGACAAGAAAACAAAGCAAATATATGTTATTATCTAGTTTGAAGAAAGAAAAATAATCACTATCAAAATCTCTCCGGATGATTCAGAGCTAAATCGAAAGCTGACTAGAAATTGAAACAAGATTCCGTATTCTAATAATAGATCTCATATAAAACAAATCAGAAAGAAAAGGCGAGCATGTTTTGAGGACGTAGGGGTTGATTTACCTGGATAAGAGCTAGGGTTCCAAAGAGGACAAGGGTCCATAGCAGCAACCTCGATCTCGCCATCTTCGTTGGTTGGAGTCTCAAGAGACAGAGCGGGTGAGTGAGACTGAGAACTGAACTGAAATGAAAAAGAAAAATATCGGTGGACGTTCAGCCAATGAGAGTGTGCCGCGTGGCTCCTTTGATATTTTAATGAAACGTGATTGGTCTGATGAACGTGGAGAATTTGACATTGTATATAGGCTACGGATGTATTATATAATTTTCCCTAAAATTGAATCTAAAATAAAATTCTTTGGGTTACGAGGAGTAGTTTGGGCTTTCTGAGCACCTTAGGTCCAATGGACCTATTTTGATTTGTGTAAATTCCGTATATGGATGACGCATCACATATTTGGATTTGGAGTAGTTAATTTTATATGTTGAATGAATTTGGGCACTCGGCTTATCCCATGGTCGATCATGTATTCATGTACTTAAAAAGCTAATCATTCAAGTAGTAGATTATATTTGGATGTCTCATTAATGAGGATCTATGTTTATTTAGATGTTTCATTAGTAAGGAACTAAGTTCAAATTTTACTTTCATTGAGCTTTGTGAGCGTATAAAGGTTACATTGTCTAATTTCATGATAATTCTTAAATATCCTTAAATCTTTTGTAACGAGCTTAATAGCATATTGTCTAATTTCTGGTGAGGGAGAAGAGACTAGGAAAGGAAGATGCATTAAATTAGTTGGCACAGAGCTTCTTTTCCTGTCACGACCCGAATTTTAGGCAAGACCGGCACTAAAATTTTGATCAGTATAAGACCCCCAAAACCCGTAGTAAGCCAACTATTCGTAGCCCAACTATATGATCCATAATTATAGTCTAATTTCAAGGAAATAAACGGACAGAACCATAAATTAGACTACCTAATGAGGAGTTTTTAATTTACCCAACCTGTAAGCACAAAATATCTTAATTTGGGGAGTTTCGCTCACATTCACAATCCTCAAGCAATTAGATAATCAAATGGGAGCTCAGCTCGCTCGTCTATAGTAATTACCTATCTCTCTAATATATCCATAAAATATGTTTACAAATTCAAAGAAATAAACCATTACAGTCCCAACTAGTTTAGAACCCTACTAGTACAAGTGGAATTCTAGATTAGAAAATAAGGAAATAAAATCATAATAAAACTTATACTGGTAAACCTGCAAGAAAAAAAGTAAGTTAATCTCAAAGAGCCCTCCTGTCACTTGGAGAAAAATAGTTGAATAGGAGTGAGCGTTTCACTCATAACGTAAGATATTGATTTTAAATATAATTTTTATAATTATCTAAGGCTAAATCATCCCTAAGTACAAAATGCAACATACACATTCATTTTCAAATAAATCAAACAATATTCACATAAAAAATAATTTGGAGCATTCACACACCTGTGTATCACATCAATTTTATATATATATATGAACTGATCCCCTATACATCTCTCTTAATTTCAACTTCTGCCAGAGAGATCAACTCGAGTCAGACTTTATTTTAATAATCCAAATACGGGAGTTAGCGAGATTAACTCAAAGCCATATTCATCCTGACTTATTCATAAAAAGGATCAGGTCGCAGGGAGTCAAGCTTCAGCCGTGACTACCCGTCCTACCCATATTCATAAACACACCACTCATGCCGACACACGCACACAGCTCCAAATTACCTTAAGGTAACATCCACAACACTATCATCAATTAAATATGCAATATAAGGCGTGACTGATAATTAACTATATACATATATTTATAAGTGAATGCATGGGTACCCCTTGAATATATAATAATATTGAAATTATAAATAAAATTAATATTTACTCACCGATTATCCCAATGTCACTAGAGCGGCTGAGAATATGAGGAAAGTTGACTTGGATCACCTAAACAATTATATTCAAGAAATTTATCAATATTAACTCAAGACAAAGAACTAAAGAGCCTAAAATACCCTAAGTTTATGCCAGAAATATAGCAGAGTTTCCCATACACCTAGGATCTACTCAACCAGCAAAATAACTCAATTAACACTTTTCAATCTAAAAAGCCTCAGGCCCACAACTCAATAACCACACAATGCTATTTCTGGACCTGGCAAACCAGCAAATTCCCATATAAAATAATTATTTAAAAATTCAGGACGTTACATTTCTGAAAGTGCAAGGAGGTCTGGGTTTCGAGAGCTAAATTTGTTTAATCTAACTTGCTTAGCTAAGCAATGCTGATGGTTTATACTTAACTCGTCTCGTCTATGGGCTCGTATTCTCAAAGGTTTATATTTCCCTTACACAAATTTTTGGCCAGCTTTGAGCTCCCTTCATAGTTGTTCTTAGATGTGGCAAAGTTTGCTTGCTGGTATGGAAGTATTGGCATAAGGTTTTAGACACAACATCGGTGATGGAAGGAATACCTATATTTGGTTGGACCTGTGGATCCCTCAAGTGGATGGTTTCAGAGTTGCCAGGCCTAAGTGTTGTCTACCTCATATTAATAAGGTTGTAGATTTAATTAATCATGCTCACTTACAATAGAACAATCAATTACTTGACAGTCTTTTCACAGAGGAAGTCTCTTCTGCTATCAAATCTATTCCTATTGCCCCTTTGGGAAATGATGATTCTCTTATATAGTATTATAACATAAATAGTTGTTATACAGTGCGGTTTGGTTATAAGCTTTTAGCTTCCAAGAGACATATATCGTATGCCAATAGACCAAGTCCTTCTCAAAGGTTCTGGCACCTTCCTATCCAGCCAAAGATTGAAGTTTTTTTTTTTTTTTTTTTTTTTTTTGGAAACTGCTTCACAGTGCTCTGCCCATTAGAAGTAATTTGGCAAAGAGAGATATTCCCATCGATCTAAGATGTCCCTTTTATGAATCACGAGAAGAGACCATCGAGCATACACTTTTTTATGCAATCACGCTCAAGTCACTTGGTTTGCTAGTCTATGCAACTATAAGCCTAATCCAGTGGGGTTTACATCTTTGGGAGATGGTGGTCCTCTCTGTCTCATGAATTTCAGGATGATTCTTTCTCCCTTTGTTTGATAGCTATTTCATGTTGGATAATCTAGTAGCAGAGCTATATTACATCGAGGGATCTTAATTTAGTGGCAACTAATAGGCATATATATCTTGTTCAGCCTCAGAACTTCTTCAAAGTTTAACGAGAAATGAAAGTGGAACTGAAATCTTGATCATTCATTAATCAATCATCTGTTATATACAAGTCAGTGACTAACAGAAGCTAACTTTGAAAACTAACTAACAGAATTTAAAACTAATTAACAGAATAAGTTAAACTTCAACTCCTTCACTCCACGTCAACTCAGCTCTTCTTCATGGTTCTTCTTTATATCTGATAATACCCTCCCGCAAGCTGCAGAATGTATGTCTATCATTCCCAGCTTGGACTAAAGATGATGAAATGGGGCGATGGGTAGAGGCTTTGTGAAGATGTTGACAATTTGAGCTGCTGAAGAGATAGGTAAGAGCTTGATGATGCCTAACTGACTTTTCTCCCTAACAATGTGACAATCAAGCTCAATGTGTTTGGTTCTCTCGTGGAAGGTAGGATTGGCGGCTATATGTAAGGCAGATTGGTTATCATAATAAACCAAGGCTGGTTTCTTATAAGCAACTTGAAAATCATCAAGCAAAAATGTTAACCATTGAAGCTCACAAGTCACAGAAGCAAAAGCACGATACTCAGCTTCAGAAGATGACCGCGACACAGTGCTTTGCTTCTTTGATTTCCAGGAAATTAAAGAATCACCTAACTAAATGCAGAATCCAGTGACTGATCTCCTAGTATCGACACAACCTGCCCAATCAGAGTCATTAAAGCTTTTTAATTGAAGAGAAGAAGTAGCTGGAAAAAATAAGCTATTGCCTGGAGAATTCTTAATGTATCTGAGCACTCGGTGGGCTGCCTGTTGATGAGCAGAGGTGGGATGTGCAAGAAACTGACTAAGTTGTTGTACAGCAAATGCCAAATCTGGTCTAGTAGTGGTTAAGTACAAGAGCCGGCCAATTAACTTCTCGTAGTCGCACTATCAGAGAGAGATTCACCTATGTGTTGCTGAAGTTTAGTTGAAGCATCCATTGGTGATTTTGCTGGCTTAGAAGCTAAGAGTCCAGCATTAGATAAAATCTCTAAGGCATACTTTCTTTGATTCACAACAATGCCCTTAGATGATCTTGCAATTTCTAAACCCAAGAAGAACTTTAGATCACCCAAGTCTTTGATGTGAAAAGAGTAATTAAGAAATTGTTTAACAAAGTCAATTTCTACCATATCATCTCCTGCTAGAATGACATCATCCATGTATACTAAAAGAGCAGTAAAAGAAGTGGATGTCTTCTTAACAAACAAAGAATAATCTGACTTTGATTGTGTGTAACCAATAGACACCAAGGCTGTTGAAAGTTTAGAAAACCACTGCCTGCTAGCCTATTTTAAACCATATAAAGACTTGAGTAATTTGCACACTTGGTTAGGTTTAGAAGAGGAAAACCCTTGAGGCAAAACCATATACACCTCTTTATGCAAATCTCCATGCAAGAATGCATTATTCACATCCAATTGTTTAAGGAACCAATGGTGCATAGCAGCAAGAGCAAGTAAGAGTCTTACTGTTGTCATTTTTGCTACAGGTGAAAAGGTGTCAAAGTAGTCAATACCCTCAGTTTGTGTATAGCCCTTAGCAACTAATCTTGCCTTGTAACATTCAATAGAACCATCTACTTTGTGTTTGATTTTATAGACCCATTTACAACCAATGGGAACCTTGCCACTTGGTAAATCTGTGAGCACCCAAGTTTTGTTTTGCTCTAAAGCAGATATCTCAGCTTGCATAGCTTCTTTCCAACAATCAAACTTTATAGCTTGGGAATAAGACTTTGGTTCAATTGGGGTGGTGATGGAAAGAACAAAATGTCTATATGATGGAGATAAAGAAGTATAAGAAACAAAATTGGAAAGAGGATAAAGAATACCTGAATTTTCAGCAGCTAAAGTTGAAGAGGATAAGTTGCAATGGTAGTCTTGGAGATAGGAAGGCTTCCTTCTAGTTCTGCAAGATTGTTTAGGAACAATAGATGGAGTAGATGATTTTGATGAAGAAGGTGATAAGAAATTAGCAAGCGGATCAGTAAAATCATAATGGGGAAGACTGATATTTTGAGGCATAGGTATTGGAAAAAAATTAGATGAAGAATGAGGCTGTGAATGAAATGGAAAAACTGATTCATGAAAAATCACATTTCGAGAAATGAAAATCTCTCTAGAATGAAGATCAAACAAAATGTATCCTTTAGTGCCACTCTTAAAACCAAGAAACACACATTTCTTTGCTTTGGGGTCAAATTTTGATCTTTGTGCAGTAATAGTGGAGGCAAAACATAATGAGCCAAAAACTTTAAGGTTATCAAGACTAAGAATGGTGTGGTAAAGTACCTCATATGGAGATTGATTTTGAAGAACAGGAGTGGAAAGTCTGTTGATCAAATAAACTGAATGCAAGATAGCATAAGACCAAAAAATTTTAGGTAGAGAAGCTTGAAAAAGTAAAGCTCTAGCCACATTCAAGATGTGTTGGTGTTTTCTCTCCACTATTGCATTTTGCTAAGGTGTTTCTACGCAAGTTGTTTGATGAATTATGCCTTTAGAAGCATAAAATTGGGGCATATTAAATTCTAATCCATTGTCAGTTCTTATAAATTTGATCTTGGCAGAAAATTGGGTTTCTATAAGAGCATAAAATGATTGAAGTAAAGACTGAGTTTCTGATTTATTCTTCATTAAGAACACCCATGTATGTCTAGAATGGTCATCTACAACTGTAAGAAAATATCTATGGCCATGAATGGCTGTTACAGAGAAGGGACCCCAGATATCTACATGTAGAAGATAAAAAACAGCTGTAGTTTTGGATTTACTGATTGAAAATGGCAATTTTTTTTTGCTTAGCAAGATGACGAACATCACAGACCTGTTCTAATAGTGATGTAACAAAAGGATTTTTATTCTGGATGATATGTAATATAGCTTGTGATGGATGTCCAAGTCTGTAGTGCCAAAGATTGAAAGAAGGTTGAGATTCTTGCGGAATGGAAGAATTGCAGATGGAATTTATTGTAGCAGATGAAAAGAGTACGGGTGTGGCAAGTTCTACCATTGCATACAAACCATCTTTAACTTCAGCTATACCAATCCTCTTCAAGGTATTCAGATCCTGGATGAGACACTTATCATATTGAAAAGTTAGAAAACAATGTAAGGTAGAAGTGAGTTTGGTAACAGATATAAGGTTGAATTTAAACTCAGGAATATAAAGGACATCTGTTAAAACAAGAGAAGGAGAAAAATGAATTGTGCCAGAAAAATTAGCTACAATTTGACTACCATCTGGTAATTTTACAGTTATTGGTTTAATCATTTTGTAAGTGGTAAAACAAGAAAGAGAAAATGTGATGTGGTCTGTGGCTCCTGTATCCAAGATCCACATATTAGGATTTAAGGAACACACAAAACTAAAATGAATACCTGAGGGCTGGGCAACAGTGGAATTGAATACTGGATGGGTGCTTATTTGATTGGTGAGATGCGAGGGTTTGAGAGAATCTGGTTGTTGAATTAAAGCCAACAAACGTTGACATTGCTCATGAGTAAAAGCAAAACCTGAGTTTTCAAGACTTCGTTGGGGTAAAGCTTGAGTAGCAGATTTTTCATTTGAATCAAAACCTCCAGAATCTTCAGTCTGATCAGAGGAAATATTGTTGATAACAGCACCAGATGAATTCTTAAATTTGAATCCAGGTGGAAATCCATGTTTTCTATAGCATGTTTCCTCTGTATGCCTTGGTCTACCACAATATGTGCAAACCTTATTATCATTCTGCGAACCAGATTTCCTGTTATTCACTGACTGAACAGCAGTACCTCTCCCAAACATATTCTTTTGAAAATTACTCTGCTTTGTAGGCACATTATTCTGAAAATTATTGGTTCTGTTAACCAAAATTTTGGTTCAACAAGTAATCCAGAATTCAATTGCCTTTCTTGTTGAATCACTAAGGAAAACACCTTATTAATTGAAGGTAGAGACTCTAGCAACATGATCTGTGATCTGACTGTAGTAAACTGATCATTCAGTTCTTTTAGAAACCTAATGACATAATCATTGTGTCTATAGGTTTTGACAATAGTAAGAGCACCACAGGAACAATGAGTGCGGCAAGAACATTGTGGAATTGGCCTGAAATTCTCTAATTCATCCCATAGAATCTTTAATTGAGTGAAATAATCTGTGACAGAAAGATCACCTTGTTTAAAAGCATAAATTTCTTCTTGAAGATCAGATATGCGAAAAATATCTCCGTGAGAGAATCTATCTTGGAGATCCTTCCAAACTTCTACAGCAGTATCAATCCACAAGATGCTTTGTGCAATAGAATGTGATAAAGAATGAGTTATCCAAGATAATACCATAGTGTTGCATCTTTCCCAAGCTGAGAACAATGGATCTGTGCTTGCTGGCATTTTCAATGTTCCATCGATGAATTTCACTTTATTCTTAGATTGCAATGCCATCTTCATAGCTCTTGCCCAGGAATGATAATTGGAACTAGTAAGAACCGGTGAAACAAGCACCAAAGCTGGATTTTCATTGAGATGAAGAAAGAAAGGATTTGATGGATTGGTCAAGTGATCAGGAACTTGATTTTGTGAATGAATGCTGGATTCAATAGCCATAGCAGATAAGATCAGATGAACAAAGTAACTGATATCAATGAAAAAAAATAACTATCGAATAATAGATCTGAGATCTGTGAATAGAGAAGAATCAAGAGAACAATAGCTATTGCTCTGATACCATAACGAGAAATGAAAGTGGAACTGAAATCTTGATCATTCATTAATCAATCATCTGTTATATACAAATTAGTGACTAACAGAAGCTAACTTTGAAAACTAACTAACAGAATTTAAAACTAATTAACAGAATAAGTTAAACTTCAACTCCTTCACTCCACGTCAGCTCAGCTCTTCTTCATGGTTCTTCTTTATATCTGATAATAAAGTTTGTCTCAAGAAAGCTCGGACTTAAGCCATGTATCTCCTATTTTGGGTTTTACTTCTTGGAAGCTACCTCCTCGTAACTTTTTCAAGTTCAATACAAATGTTAGTTGGTTCGATCACAAATCTTGAGCAGTAGCGGCAGTGATGGTTTGAGATCATCGGGGAAAACTTATGGATGGCACGGTTTCTCGTATTCGAGCTTCATTCCCATTAGCAGGAGAAGCAATGGCTACTCTTTTAGCATTTTAGCAATGAAATATTTATGTTGTTTCAAGGGATTTTATATCTATTATCCTGGAAATAGATTCCACAATTTTATTTGAAGTTTTAACTAAGCTAGATGCTAATCCCTGGCGGGAGATTAAATCCATGATTGTGGCAGTTAAGTTGTGTAGCCTCAATTTGCTCATGTACCCTTTTCCTTGGTTAAGAGGACTACCAATAAGGCAGCTGATTGTCTAGTTTGAATTTTCTTACCAGGGGGTTTGCCTTCTAATTGGCTTGTCTCAACCCCATCTACGCTAACTTCTATGTTGTACAATGATGCCCTTGAATCTTTTTAATGCAAAATTGCCTTTGCAGATAAAAAAAGCACACAAAGGGTGTATTAGAAAATAAAATTTTCATTCAACTTATTTCCTTTTAAAATGAAAAAAATAAAAATATAAGGTAGCATTTAAAGAAAATTGGAATTGCAATTTCCTTTTGGTTTCATTTCAATTCTATTATTTATTTAGGGCCTGTTTGGATTAACTGTTGAATACAACTGATAGTATGGTGATAGTAATTATCATGTTTGATAGTGATGATAGCCGTTTTATATTAAGTGTTTGATAAAATTATATTTACTTAATATATGAAATGACTAATAAGGGTATATATCATATAATTTATTTTATTATTTAAATAAATATAAAATTATAAATTTATTATATTATATTATTTATTTTATTATTAAATTAAATATATAATTATTAAATTAATATATTATATAATTTATTTTAGTATTGAAATAAAAAAATAATTATTTTTTAAAGATAATTAAATAATTTTAAAAATATAAATAAAATAATAAAATAATTATTATTGTTAATAAAAAAATTTATAATTAATTTTAAGTTTTTGGATATAAATAAATATTTTATATTTTATGTTATTAATAAAAAATATTTTAATAAAGTTGAAATACGTTAATTAAAATTATAAATAAAAAAATAAAAATATTAATAATATTAATTTTCAAGTTAAATAAAAACTGATGAGAAACAGCTCTAAAAATAGAGCGGATACAACTATTGATGGGTATTATATCGATTCTTGCCTATCACTTCTATTTTTTAAGCTTTCCAAACACCATAATTTATCTATTTGGGTGTCTATCAGCTATCAACTGCATCAAACAGATAAATCAAACACCCCTTTAATCGCCAAACAAAGAATAGAATTTCATTTTCTTTCTTTTTATTTTTCTGAATTCTCTCAAAACAAGCAGAGTAAGAAAAAAAGTGGAGTCATTATTAAAAATGCGGAAAAAAGCAAATAAGAAAACTACAAGCGCAACGCAAATGATTGAACAGAGAAAAAAGCAAAACCAATGGAAAAGGGGGAAGCCAAAAGCCACTAGACAAAAAAAGCGAAACAAGGCAAGTTTTCCATACACAATGCCTCAAAAACACCACTGTAACAAAAATCTTATCTCCTCCTCCAATGGGTGCTCCGTTGAGGATCTCAGCAGCTCGCTCTCCCTCCTATTTCCTCCCTTTTCTCATCGGTTTACTTTCTCTCACCGCTCTTTTCCTCTACCAGGTATATTTTCATTCACATAATCTTTCACCTTCAATTTGCTGTATAAAGGTTTTACCTTTTCTCAATAGCCTAAGGATTTCCTTGTTTCAATAGGTAGATAGTTTCGTATCGCGCGTTAAAACGGTGGCAGGTCACAACTTAGACCCAACGCCTTGGCATATTTTCCCAACCAGAAATTTCGATGAAGAAACTCGTCAAGCTCGAGCTTATAAAATCATCCAATGTTCATATTTTACTTGCCCATATACCAACACCACCACCACCGCCACTCCCTCCCGCCCACGTCATTCCAAGTCGTCCTCTCAACAATGCCCTGAGTTCTTCAGCTTTATCCATCACGATCTGGAGCCCTGGTCCCGTACAGGGATAACGAAGAAACATGTAATGGAGGCCAAAAATTTTGCAGCTTTCAGGGTTGTGATTTTCAAGGGAAGATTGTATTTGGATCTTTATTATGCCTGTGTGCAGAGCCGGATGATGTTTACAATATGGGGATTGTTGCAGTTACTAGAAAGGTATCCTGGGATGGTTCCTGATGTTGATCTCATGTTTGATTGCATGGACAGGCCTAATATTAACAAGACCGAACACAGCTCCATGCCTCTGCCTCTATTTCGATATTGCACGACTCAGGATCACTTTGATATTCCTTTTCCTGATTGGTCCTTCTGGGGATGGTAAGATTCAATTTTACAGTCTTTTCTACTTTATTTGGCGGTTTGTTTTTGTTGTTCAATGCCAGAACATGGCTTTATTTACTTCAAAAAGGCAATACTCGTTTTGGCATTTCCTTCTACACGCACAAAATGGTTCACATTGGTTTAATTTGTTATCAATAGTTGAGCATCAATATATGTTTTGAGGAAATGATATTTCAGTGGTTGTCATTACAATTAATGCTGAATATCTACAGGCCAGAGATAAATATAAGACCCTGGAATGAGGAGTTCCGAGATATTAAACAAGTTTCCAAATCTCAAAGTTGGTCAAGGAAATGGCCCCGTGCTTATTGGAAAGGAAATCCAGATGTTCTGTCTCCTATTCGTACAGAGTTATTGCAATGCAACCACTCTAGGAAGTGGGGGGCACACATTTTGCGACAGGTCTTGTTTGATTTACAATAACTCTTATAAATTATGGATAAAAACAAGCTTAATTCCCAAAACTATGTTTTTTTATTTTATTTTTTATTTTTATTAGGGGAAATACTAGGTTTTTATGTTGTCTGCTTGTTATGTCCTTGCAGGATTGGGGAGAAGAAGCAAAAGCTGGTTTTGAGGGCTCCAAACTATCAGATCAGTGCAAGTACAGGTGATTATACTTCTCCCGGTCATGTACAATGAAAATAAAAGGGTTGCCACTGAAATTGCCTGATTCCATGACAATGAAAATTTGAAAATAAACGGAAAACCCCATTAATAAGAAAGCTTACCTTTTGCATCATCTTTTGTCACCTATTGGAAGTTGCAAGCATTGCCCCTATGAGTTGAGCTTGTTCATATTACTGGTCCTATTGATGAGATTATGGTTCTCTCAAAGATAATAGGATTGGACTCCTTGAAGAAACCCTTTTATTGCTGACAATATTAGGAATTTAGGATGTCCTTTGTTGGACTCAACAAGTCTAGCATTCTACGGATGTTGACATTTACTACCAATAATTAATGTGTAATGTATGGACCTCTTTTCTTCTGATTAGTTAAGTGCACTCATCTTGCATATGATCATTTCTCTTCTTTTTTGCCTCTCATCCTGTCCATACAGGTACAAAATCTATGCTGAAGGCTTTGCATGGTCTGTGAGCTTGAAATATATTATATCTTGCGGTTCCCTTGCACTAATAATATCCCCACAATATGAAGATTTCTTTAGTCGTGGACTTCTCCCTAAAAAGAACTATTGGCCTGTCGCTCCCGACGAGTTATGCCAGTCTATAAAGTTTGCTGTCGACTGGGGCAATGTAAACCCATCTGAGGTATGTTCAACTTATCTATTTCATTTCAGCACAATATATTAATGATATTTAATATTGCCATATTTGGGGATAAGTGTGTTGTTGTGTTAAGACTTAAGATCTTGATCTTTACCTGAATGGAGATTCAAGCATCTAAGGTCATTAATTATTTTCACTGCAATAGTAATGGCACTAATTGTAATTATCTGTTGAATGTTCGGTTCTGCTCTTAATTTGATGTTAACTTGTCAGTGTGGTTGCAATTAAAAACTTGGTTGCTTGACAAACTGGTAATGCCATATTTCACTAAGCGCACAAAAAAGGCTATTAAAAAAAATAAAGCCCCTAATTGACATTAGATATTGTCCAAACAACAGATTTCTGTTTTATATTTTGCATTAACTATTACCATTTTATCAGAATTGTTATTTGTTTATGAACACAAACTAGCTGCAATGTCATCATGAGTTTTTTTTCCCCCTCATTAATTAAATCAATTTTCTACAATTTCACTAACAGGCTCAAGCAATTGGAAAAAATGGACAAGATTTTATGGAAACCTTAAGTATGGATCGAGTGTATGATTACATGTTCCACCTCATAACAGAGTACTCGAAGCTACAGGACTTCAAGCCTGTGCCATCATCTTCTGGTCTTGAAGTGTGTGTGGATTCTGTTCTTTGCTTTGCTGACGAGAAGCAAAAGCAATTCCTGGAAAGATCAACTGCATTTCCTTCGCCAAGCCCACCATGCACCCTCCAACCCGCCAATGGAAATCTCATTAAGAGCTGGTTACAACAGAAACAAAGAGTAATTGAGGATGTGAGAGCAATGGAGAAACAGAAAGTGTGAAGAGATGATGCAGATCGCCAAGTTTTTAATTTTGAAAGTAATATAATTTTGCAGGTTTAGAGTTGCGTGTAATTTGTGCATTAGAAATTACCATTTTACAGATGAAAAGCATAAGTTGAGGAGCAACAGTCATTGTTATACATTGTCAATAGTCAATTCTTCATCTCAAGGCTATTAACTTGTATACGTGCAGTATCAAAGGCTCCTATGTCATCACCCAAATACTTAGGGATGTTGAATTAATTTTTTAATTTCTCTTATTTATTTTACACGTGCTTTAACTTTGGTTGTCCTAGTCTTTAGCTTATGCAATAGCTGTCATTTGATTTTGTTAAGTAGTTAAGTAGTGGAAGGACTTAGTGGTGTCCATCTTTTACGCTTTTATTGTTACAAAAGCTCTATTTAAAAGGAGCTCAGTTAATGTAATGTGTGTGTTTTTTGAATTGAATAAAGACAATTTTTCTCCACTTTGTTCAAAGTTTTTATCGTGGTATCAGAGCCTCGTAAAAAGGGCGTAAAAGAGTACTTAAAAAGTGAAACATGTGAGTTTGGAGAGAAAACAAAACTAAAGCAAAGACTTTATTTTTCCATGGCTTCGATTCTAATTTTGTGCAGCAATGATTCCTCGCTTTAATGGTCACTATGATCATTGGAGCATGTTGATGGAAAATTTTCGAGATCAAAGGAGTAATCGCAAATCGTTTGCTTGGAATTCCAATCAGCAGATGGAGCAACTTTAACGGATGTGCGAAAACAGAAATTGAAGGGTGAAATTGAAGGATTTCAAAGCAAAGAATTACTTGTTCCAAGCCATTGATCGTTCCATTTTGGAAACTATCATATGCAAAGATACTTCCAAACAAATTTGGGACTCAATGAAAAGAAATATGCAAGTTCAAGAAGAGTAAAGCGACACAACTTCAAGCCTTGAAACAGGATTTTGAAATCCTACAAATGAAGGATGGTGAGTCCATTACTAGTTATATTGCAAGAACCATGGAGATAAGTAATAAAATGAGGTTTCATGGTGAAAAATGGAAGATGTGGCCATTGTAGAGAAGATTCTGCGACTGACAATCAAGTTTGATTATGTTGTTTGCTAAATTGAAGAATCAAAGGACATCGATGTGCTTTCTCTTGATGAGTTACAAAGCTCCTTGCTAGTCCATGAGCAGAAAATGAACCGAAGTTCTATCACAAAGGAGCAAGCTTTGAAGGCCTCTACCTTTATTCATTCCTCAAATTCAAGAGGAGGGGTAGAGGTAGAGGAAGAGGAAGGAGATCGAGGCAATGGAAACACCACAGCATTTTAATTCTAAAGGTGATGATGATCAAAATGCAGTAGAGGTCGAGATCAACAATTTGACAAATCAAAAATTGAGTGCTTGGATGTCATAAGTTTGGTCATTACCGCTCAATGTCGTTTAAACTATCCAATGACAAAGAAAAGGGAGAGAAATCAAATTTTGCTGAAAATAATGAAGAAGAAACTTTGTTGATGGTCGTTCAAGCAAATGAAAAATCGAGTCGATATTTGGTATGTGGATACAGTCGCAAAGAACCACATGTGTGGAAGTAAGTCATTCTTTTCTCATTTAAATGAAGATTTTCATTCTACCGTACGTTGTGGTGCTTGTTATACTGTGAATGGGTTGGGACAGGGTGATGTTATGATTAGAACCAAGAATGGTTTTGTTGAAACAAGTGCTAATGTACTTTATGTTCCTAACTTAAAATGCAATTTATTAAGTCTTGGGACAATTGCAAGAAAAGGGTTATGTAATCACTTTGAAAAATGGTGCGTGAGATATATGACCCTAAGAGAGGAGCTATTGCTATAGTTCCAATGAATTCAAACAGGTTGTTGCCTTTGACGATTGAAAGTATTCATTCTTGCTTGATGGTTGAAGTGAAAGATCCTTCTTGGCTATGGCATTTTCGCTATGGTCACCTGAGTTTTGGCGGCCTAAAGACTCTCCAACAGAAAAACATGGTGACTGGACTTCCTCAAATTGTTGCTCCTTCTAAAGTTTAAAGTCGTAGAGGCAGGGCCGCCTCCGGACGTCAAGGATCTCTTCAAGAAGTACACTGACGGCGCCGCCCACATGACGGCCGAGCAGCTCCGGAATTTCTTGGCCGATGTCCAGGGTGATTCCACTGCGTCCATCGCCGACGCTGAGAAGATCGTGGAGCAGATTTTGAACAAGAGGCATCACATTGCCAAGTTTACCAGGCACGCCCTCACTCCTGACGATTTTCACCGTTATTTGTTCTCTGCAGATCTCAATCCTCCTATTCGAGAGAACCAGGTTTTTTTTTTTTTTCGTTTTAAATTCTGCTTGTGATCGAGCTTTGAATCTTCATGAATTCTACATGGACTAGTATTAGTATTAGTCAATGGATCCTTTCTCTTTCTCACGATCAACAAAAATGGCTTTTGGGCTCTCGAAAAATGAGTTCACAAAATTGAGAATCTCAACTCATGGGATTGTTCTTTTTCTTGTCTCTGTCTAGATTCAACCGAAGACTTGACTCCAATTTGAATGATGCTTTCCCTTTCAGGTTCACCACGATATGACAAAACCATTATCCCACTATTTCATATATACTGGTCACAATTCCTACCTAACTGGAAACCAACTTAGCAGCGATTGCAGTGATATCCCAATCACAAATGCATTGAAGAGAGGTGTAAGAGTGATAGAGCTTGATATATGGCCTAATTCCACCAAGGATGATATAAATGTTCTACATGGAAGGTATCGAAATTAAGTTCAAGTGTTAATTTTTGCCCTTTCCCCACCTTTTTTTCCCAATTATGGCGCTTATCTTTCATCATTGTTGTTGAACAGCCTTTTTTTTTTTCTTCTTCTATTTTTGCTCTTTTTCTATTAGAGTTCTTAAACGGGCAGTGTGTCATAAATCCATTATTTGGGATCATCTTCTTCAGTAAAGAAATTCATACGCTTATATTGTCGATTGACTTTGGGGTGGTGTCTTCCACTATTGATTGACTAAATCATTACTTTTGTGGAATCATTTTGCTGTTTCCAAAAGATAATGAAAGCATTTGGGTGCTGATTTTGATCCCTGTATTTATATGAAGTTTCCCATATGGTAACTGACAGAAATCTACACAGATGTTTCAATTTCCAATATTATAGGAGTTTAAGCATGACCTTCATGGCTCTTTGACTATTCTGTGCCAATTTAAAAAAAAAAAATAGGCTACTTTAAGGAATCATCAATATTCTAGGCACGGTGCAGAAAATACAGCAGATTTACGATTATTAATGTTTGGATAGGACCAAAAACAGAAGATTTCAGGATTAATTGTGTTAAGTTCTATTTCTAATTTTATGGGCTCAAAGGTTGTGAAATTCCACATGTAGCACAAGGCCATTTAAAAGGAAAAAAGAAAAGCAATCAATAAGGTAAACTCTTATGTGTGCCATCAACTTAACCTGAAAAGAGTAAGTTGTGTTCAACTATTTCAACCCGCATCATGATGTTAACAAAGATATCAAACTGTTAGTGATCATTGTATATGTTCTATAGAATTATAAGTTATACATTAGTTGACAAACAAGATACCTGCTGTCAATACTTTAACTGCAGAACTGCTATAAACTTTAGACATCATATGCTTTTAAGAACTATTTTTGAACTTTTTTTCTTCCAATTGTAATTGGTGTGAACTTTGACAACTCCCATTTATATCTCACTTTCTGGCTTTTGGCTGACATGTAACTCTTGAATGTAGGACCCTGACAACTCCGGTGGAATTCATTAGGTGCTTGAAATCCATAAAAGAACATGCTTTTTCATTGTCTCCATATCCTGTTATAATAACTCTTGAAGACCACCTTACCCCAGATCTTCAAGCTAAAGCAGCTGAGGTAATGTTTTGTTTCCCCAGCTGGATTTAAGCTGACATTCTTTTTTTTTAAAATTATAATTTACTGACTACAAATGTTTTTGCTTTTAGATGATAATTGATACATTTGAGGACATGCTGTATTATCCTGAATGTGAATGTTTAGAAGAGTTACCTTCTCCAGAAGATTTGAAGCATCGCATAATTATTTCAACTAAACCTCCCAAAAAGTATCATAAGTCTAAAAGTGTAAAGAGCAAGGGAAATAAATCTCAAAAGGATAAGGATTCTGATGATGATGTATGGGGAAAGGAGCCATCAGACCTTGTATCTGATCAAGAAGATAGTGACTCGGTGTGTTGAGAAATGAAATTCACCTCCTTTAACTGCACATCAAGTGAATATATGCTTTTTAAGGTCTAATTTCTTTATCTTGTGTGCTATTTGCTTGCAGAGCGATAGTGATACAAGTGAAGATAGTGATGATGAGTTGAAACACGTAGGAGTAGATGCATACAAGCGTCTAATTGCAATTCATGCTGGAAAGCCCAAGGGTGGGTTAAAGGAGGCACTAAAAGTTGATCCCAATAAAGTTCGACGCCTTAGTTTGAGTGAGAAAGCACTAGAAAAGGCCACTGAAAGTCATGGAATGGATGTAATTAGGTAATTATCAATATCAAACTTCTAGTACAATATTTAGATACATGAAATAATATTCTTAGACTATGAATTTGGTTGAAATTTTCTGCTTATCATAATTGGTTTTAACATTTCCAATCTCTGAATCTATCACTTGCAAACTCTGTGTACAGGTTCACCCAGAAAAATGTCTTACGGGTGTATCCTAAAGGCACTCGGTTTAACTCTTCCAACTACAAGCCACTAATTGCTTGGATGCATGGCGCTCAAATGGTTGCATTCAATATGCAGGTTTGTTTCAATGTTCTTTCTTTTAGCTGCTAAGGTTGAACATAACCTAACTGTCTGCATCTGCACATGATGACATGTACTTCTCACTTCTGAAACGGTAAAATTTCACAAAATGATGGTGGCCAGTAAATAAAGGGCATTTACAAGCAATAATGTATTAGGTGTAGCAAATGATTCAGCATTAACATAACTTTTCAATAGTAATGTACATATTTGTGCTACATTAGGATAATGAAATCTTTTTCTCCTAAAAAAGGGACTATTCTTCCTATATTCCTTTCTTAAGCATAGTGTTCAGCACCTCAGCTAAGCTATTGCTTTGTCTTTAGTTATAATGTAATATGTGAAGTTCAGGTGAAAGAGGTAATTAATTTATTTCTGAAGGCAATCAAATGGTGATTGGCAAGATAACAAATTCAGACTCATAAATAACAACTTATCAAAAGAGTATTACAGGTGAGGATAGGACAATTATTTTGGGTGATAGATTAAATGCAAATATTGAATCATTGATTATTCAAGTAGTTGTGAACTTAGTAACCTCTAAGATGAGGGAAGGCCTAAAAATGAAAAAGAAAACTGTCTAAACTGTTATATTGAGTTACATGCCACTTGCAGTTCAACTGAGCAATTTTTTTTTTCTCCGTTTTTCTCCATTTGATTGAGTTAAAACATTTGTGAGATTTGGTTTCTAGTTCTGAGACCCAATATTATCTCTTTCTCAATCACAGGGATATGGTAGATCTCTTTGGCTGATGCATGGGATGTTTAGGGCTAATGGAGGTTGTGGATATGTGAAGAAGCCTGATTTTCTGATGAATGTAGGTTCAGATGGTGAAGTATTCAATCCTAAAGCCAAATTGTCAGTAAAGAATACTTTAAAGGTGAGTGCATGATCCAAACCACCATCCTCTTTCCTTTCCTGGACTGCTTTAGAAGCTTGTATTATTTGTACTTGACAGGTGAAAGTGTATATGGGAGATGGATGGCATTTGGATTTCAAACCAACACATTTCGATTTGTATTCCCCACCGGATTTCTACACCAAGGTAGGTTAATAGTTTGTTTTGTGCTTGGTATAGCTTTCAAATGATCATTTCACTTTGACTTTCAATGTTCTGTCAACAGACTGCTACAAAAACGACAGTTGTGAAACTCACTTTGCAAACTGTCATTGTAACAGCTGAAAATAAAGTCACTTTTTTTTCTTCCTTCAGGCACATATTCACCCGTTAATTTCAAATGGCAGGTAGGCATAGCAGGAGTGCCAGATGATGTGAAAATGGAGAAAACTAAAATAAAAGAGGACAACTGGACACCTGTTTGGGGTGAAGAGTTTACATTTCCATTGACTGTTCCTGAAATAGCCTTACTTCGAATTGAAGTTCATGAATATGATATGTCTGAGAAAGATGATTTTGCTGGCCAAATTTGTTTCCCTGTTTCTGAACTTAGACCAGGGATCCATGCTGTACCCCTTTTTGATCGCAAAGGAAAGAAGTTGAACTCAGCAAGGCTTCTCATGCGCTTTGAGTTTGTCTAACTCTGACCTGATGTTTTGGTACATAAATGTAATTCGATTGAATAGTTCCACGATTTTGATGTCCATGCTTTTGCTATGTAGTATATTCTGTCAAAATTTTCTTTCTAAAATTTCCTGAGGATCTGTTATGAACCTATCATTATATATTATCACTACTAAGAATTTTCTGTTTCTTTTGTTAGTTATTGAAATCAAGGCAGTTTTATGCTGGTATCTTTGAATTGGTTTTCATACTTGTTCACATTTGCAAGTAATCAGAGGCTCTTTTCTTCGCATCTACAAGGAAATTTTTGTTGTTTAAAAGTAGTATATGGTAGATAGAAGTTTCTTTTCTGACTTTTGTTTAACCAAAAGAAACTTAACAAGACTGCATTTTGCCAAGCTTTTACATATTTTGCCTTTTACAGACGGGTTATGCATGCACTTCCTTAAGGTGAGCAACTTCCTTTTTGAACATTTTGCTCCTAAATCTGGAAAATTTCAGACCTTTGATGCTTCTGGAAGTTTATTGTTTTATAACATTAAATTGAAAGCAAAGAAAAGCAAAAGGAAAGTGCGATTTCAGCAAACTAGAGAGTAGAGACAGACGGGAAGGGATATGGAATTTTAGGACTCTGAGGGAACAAAATAGTGACATATCTGCTATCAATGGACAACGATTTTGCAAAAGCAGCAAGTATTCCTTACTATCTTTGGCACTCACCGCAAGTTTTTTCGGTGGAATATATTCTCCGATTGTTCAATCAATGGCCAAGTACTATGTAATTTCAACTTGTGAATCTGCATCAAAGATATAGCAGTTTTAGTATCTGGTCTTTCCACTGTTTTTTTTCCTTTTTTTTTTTTAATAAAACCACATATAATTTGAATTTCATGCTCTTTAATTATTACGTCAGGCCATATGCCTCTTTTTTTTTTCTTTTTTTTTTTTTCTTTTTTTATGGGGTTGGGTTTTGTGGAGGTACATCAAATAAAGCCATTTATAGTCGCATATCATCACCCAAAAATCAAACCCTGAATGGTGTTGCAGATATGATCTGCAATAGAAAAGCTGTAAGAAGAGTTTTTTGAGGTTTCCCAGTTAAGCATCATTGCCTGACATTTCAAAATAAATGTTCTATGGTATAACTTATAAGGTTGGTGCTTGTTCAAGTAAATTAACAAAGGAGCAACATGGCTCCATGGCTTGCAACATGGGGACAAGGGGCATTCAAATTCAATTAAACCAGTGAAAGTGGGGCCTTCTATTAGCTTATGGCTATTGCCAATGGTTCGTTTAGCAATTATTCTGCATTTGGTTGGCAAATACTCAAAGAACAAAAGATTTTTCTGGAGAAGTTTAACAAAAATGAACAGAAAATGACCATTTCTAAATTCTGAACGAATAATTCTTTTCCGACTTTATTTTTTGAATGCATAACATATACACTACTTTCTGCTCCGTCCTCTCTTTTTCCTTTAGCCTGCATGCCGACAGATATGGTTCTTTTCTTATTATTATTTTTTAATTATTTTGCTTTAATCTTTATTCTGGTGTATATTAATTTCTATGTAGTTGGGGGAGAATATTTCTTTTCCTACTCAAAAAAAAAAAAAAAAAGAAAAGTGAACTTTGATTTATGGAGCACCGTAGACCTACTGATGCAAGTCAATCACAGTCAGCCAAAAGAGAAAGGTTCATGTCAAGGAAGTACTAATTAAAATGAAGTTGAAATAATTAAAGGTTTTCTTTCTGTTTTTAGTCTTTCTTTTATACCATTGTTAAATCTGTGCAGAGAAAAATATCAAATCCACAATTCCACATACACAGTTTGGTCTTCTATGGTCAAGAACATGTGCTTCATTTCTGTGATTTTAATCGAAAAACAGCTAGACAGCAAAGAAAATCTTACTTTTCCTGTGAGCAATTACCTTTTGCATAACCATCTGATGCAGATTAGCATCTCAAAGTGTAGCCAACCAACCACTTTTACTAGCATCTGTATGCACGATTTGCACAATTAGGGGCCAATCTTTTTTCATAAAGTACTTTCTTAATTTTTTTCTCTCTTCTTTTTTTTTTTTTTTTACCTAAAGTTATAGGTTTAGAATTCCATGATGGGCTATTATCCCTTGAAAACTTTGCATCTAAACACTTCCAGTGAGAAGGAAAGAAATAAAGAAAATGTAATAACCAAATGTGAAAAGGATGATAATTATTCACGATGCTGTTGACTTGCAGTGGTGCATACACACACTAATAGAGTAGGCCTGGAGTCTATTATCCTGATATCATCATCATCGCATCATCTTTTGGACACATGTATGAAGATGGAAGATTATAGAGAGAAATTTAGACATTATATGCCACTTCCATGTGACAACTCCAAAAAGTGTACAAAAGAACTCAGAAAAGCATACCAAAGGTCACCAGAAAACTTGACATCAAAACTAGCCCTAATTAATTAGAAACCATTTACATTTCTTGATCTTAGGGACTGAAAAGATTACACAAGCATTGCACATCTATTAGAAGGAGCAAGATGAGAATGTGCTTTAGTGGGAACTTTAGAATCATGGAGACAGGGCCACCATCGGATTTAAAGGAAGCATTCATGAAGTATACAGAAGGCAAGACCTACATGACGGCAGAACAGCTGCAGCGGTTCATGGTGGAAGTGCAGGGTCATGGTGGTGCTTCAGTCGCGGAGGCAGAGCTGATTGTGGATCAGATTTTGCAGAAGCGTCATCATATCACAATGTGTGAAAGGAGTTGTCTCAGTCTTGATGATTTTCACCATTTCCTTTTCTCAACAGATCTCAATCCACCCATTAGTAATCAGGTATAGATTTTCACTTCTTTCCTAGCACTCGAGTCTGGACTTCGTTTTTATTATGCTAACTTGGTGTACCATTAATACCTTATAACCTTGGTAATGGAAACGTTCTTTCCGTTTTTATACATAATTTTTCTTTCACTTTCAGGTTGAGCAAGATATGACAGCACCTTTATCCCATTATTTCATATATACTGGCCACAATTCATATTTGACTGGAAACCAACTCAGCAGTCATTGTAGTGATGTCCCTATTGAAAAAGCACTGAAGAGAGGTGTGAGAGCTGTGGAACTTGATGTATGGCCGAATTCAGCAAAAGATGATGTACTTGTTCTTCATGGATGGTATGCAGCCGCTATTATGAGAGGGGGGAAGAAGAAATCATTATCATTTTCCCTTTTGATTTCTTCCTTGCTGGATTTTTTTTCATTGGTGATGAATTTTATTGCAACTTATCAATGTAGGACCCTTACAACTCCTGTGAAGCTAATTAAGTGTCTGAAGTCCATTAGAGAGCATGCCTTCTTTTCATCTCCATACCCTGTGATAATAACTCTGGAAGATCACCTCACTGAGAATCTTCAGGCTAAAGCAGCTCAGGTACTTCCCATTTCCTTTCATGAGTTTTTGTTGAAATTTCTGAACTGAAAATTGCTAGAAAAAAACAGAGAAGAAAGTAATTCTTCTTATAAACTTCTCTCAGCAGCTGCGTAAGAGAGATTTCATTAATCTTTTTCATATATTAGAAGTCTTACACTTTTTGGTACATAACAGACCTGCTCCAACTACTAAAGTAACAAAAACATGGTGAAGCATGGTTACATTCCCTAATTTAAGGAGTAGATTTGAACCTAACACAAGTTGACTAACATGCCAACTAATTTACAGCAAAATAAACAAAATAACATTAAAAATAGACAAAATGACAGCAAGAACTAAGCTCCTAAGTATCTAGGAAAAATCTCACTGCTCTCAACACTCCTCCTTGAGAATTTTCCTTGATACTCCAAGCTTTTTCTTCATTTCTTCAAATTTGCTCTTAGGAAGAGCCTTGGTCAAAACATCAGCAAGTTGCTCATCGGATTTGCAGTGCAGCAACTTGATTTCACAGCTTTTTTCAGCTTCTCGCAAGAAATGAAACTTCACTTTAATATGCTTAGTCCTTCCATGTTGAATTGGATTACTTGCAATTGCAATGGCAGACTTATTGTCACACCAAATAACAGTAGGTTCAACTTGCTCATTTGCCAAATCCTTCAGCAGCTTTCGAAGCCAAATTGACTGGTTAGCAGCAGCAGCAGCAGAGATGTATTCAGCCTCTGCAGTAGATTGAGCTACCACCTCTTGCTTCTTTGAATTCCATGAAAATGGACCTGATCCCAATGAGAACACGTACCCAGAAGTGCTTCTCATATCATCCATACAGCCTGCCCAGTCACTGTCTACATATCCCTCTAGCTTTAGGTCTTCACCTTTCAGATACCAAATCCCATGGTCTGCTGTGCCTTTTAAATATCTCAAAACTCTTTTTGCAGCAGCAAGGTGACCCAAACTTGGTGAATACATAAATCTAGACAATAGACTTGCAGAATACATCAAGTCAGGTCTTGTGGCTGTAAGATACAATAAACTTCCAATTAAACTTCTATATTCTGTTGCTTCAGCCTTTTCAATCCCATCATTCTTGCTTAATTTCTCATTTACCACAAGTGGAGCTGCTACTGATTTGCATTGATCCATCTTGAATTTTTTCAAGATATCAAGAGCATATTTTCTTTGTGAAATAAAAGTGCCCTCATTTGACTGATGAATCTCCATCCCCAAAAAATAAGTCATCAATCCCAAATCTGACATTTCAAATTCAGATTGCATCTGCTGCTTAAATTCTTTTAACAATTGAAAATCACTACCCGTTACAAGCATATCATCCACATACAAGGATACTATCAATTGTTTCCCATCATCACAGGTTTTAACATACAAAGTAGCTTCATTTTCACTCCTCCTGAATCCATGATGAATCAAGTGTGTGTCTATTCTTGAACACCAGGCTCTAGGAGCTTGTTTCAGCCCATATAATGCTTTCTTAAGCTTGTACACCTTATCTTCTTGCCCCAACACTTCATAACCCTTTGGTTGACTCACATAGATTTCCTCAATCAGTATTCCATTTAGAAATGCAGATTTCACATCTAAATGAAACACTTTCCATCCCTTTTGAGCTGACATAGCTAATAACAACCTTATGGTGTCATGTCTAGCAACAGGAGCAAATGTGTCTCCAAAATCAACTCCAGGCTGCTGTGCATAGCCTTTCACAACTAGTCTAGCCTTGTGTTTGAAAATTGACCCATCAAGATTAAGCTTGGTTCTAAAAATCCACTTCAAACCAGTTAAATTTTTTTCTTTTGGTTTTGAAGTGAGTTCCCAGGTTTGATTCCTCTCAATTGCATCAATCTCTGCATCCATTGCTTGCCTCCATTCTATGAACTGAGAAGCTTCTTGATAGTTGATTGGCTCAGCAAAAACTAGATTACACCTCTCATAGATTTCAAACAGCGGCTTGGTCTTCTGCACCCTTTCATTATCTTCATAATCCATTTCTTGACTGACATCAGATTCAACTGGCCTTCCTTCTTCATTGCTAGAAGAGCTTTCCTTGTGAATTGAGACATACTTCTTCATAATCTTCTGCTCATTCCAATTCCAAAGAGCATCCTCATCAAATTGAACATCTCTACATATCACTATTTTTTTTGTTTTTACATTGTAGAGTCTATAACCTTTGGATTGAGCTGCATACCCCAAGAAAATGCCTAGCTCAGCCTTGTCATCAAGTTTACTTCTTTTAACAGCAGGAACATGCATATAACAGATTGAACCAAACACTTTTAGATGCTTAGCAGAGGGTTTTGATCCAAACCAAGCTTCTATAGGTGTCGTTCCATCAACTGACCTTGTAGGCAGCCTGTTTAATAAATAAGTTGCTGTATAAATAGCCTCAGCCCAGAACTCTTTTGGAAGCTCCTTCTCCTTCAACATACACCTGGCCATTTCAACAATGGTTTTATTTTTCCTCTCTGAAACGCCGTTCTGCTGTGGTGAATAAGGTACAGTCAAATGGTGAACTATTCCAGCCTCTTCACAAAATTTTTCAAATTCAACAGAGGTATATTCTTTGCCATTATCTGACCTCAAGGTCTTAATTGTACATCCACTTTGCTTTTCAACTAAGGCTTTGAATTTTTTGAACACACTAAATACTTGTGCTTTGCTCCTAATGAAATACACCCAAGTCATTCTAGTTAAATCATCTATAAACAAGATGAAATACTTATTTTGACTCAGGGAGGGCACACTCATAGGGCCACAAACATCAGTGTGCACTAGCTCTAATTTCTCTTTGGCTCTCCACATTGAATCACTTGGAAAAGATTGCTTATGAAGCTTACCATACTGACAACTATCACAAATCTCACCACTGACACTTATAGTAGGAATATCCCTCACCATACTATGAGTTTGCATAAACTTTAGAGAAGCAAGATTAAAATGCCTATATCTCTTATGCCACAACCAAGTTTTGTCAACCTTTGAACTATAAACATGCTGATTCAAGCTTTCAGATATTAATGGAAAACTATTTTCAACCATTTTAACCTTAGCAACTTCACAATTTTCAGAATCGCGAATATGGCACCAAAGATTTTTAAACAGAAGAGAGTATCCCTTTTTCAACATTTGTGCCACACTTAACAGATTTTGATCTAAACTTGGAATGAAGAGAACATCAGAAATGTATTTGGTACCTTTTCTAGTCTACATAGCAATGGTACCTTTGCCTTCAGCCTGGACCATCTCTCCATTACCAAGCTTCACTTTAGTTCTCACTGATTTGTCTAGAGAAGTAAAAAGATCCTCATTTATGGCCATGTGACTTGTACAACCACTATCAATGATCCATGTGATTTTGTCTACTTGTTTAAGTGACTGTGAAGCCATGAATAAATAATCATCTTGCTGCCTGGACTGATCATTAGTGAAATTTGCTTATTGAGTGGGTTGTTGAGCTTTACTTTGCTCGAATCTGCAATCTCTTGAAATGTGGCCATATTTTTTGCAATAGTGATATAGGCTTTACACGATTCTTTTGCCAACAATCTTTCACTAGATGATTTGTTCTTTTACAAGTAGGACAAGGTGGAAATCTGCCCTTCTTGACAGCTTCACTTCCACTTTCAGGTTGCTTCCCTTTGTTGTCTCTCTCTTTTGAATCTTTCTTAACCTCCATTACTTGCTTTCCTTTCTGTTTGGCAACAAATGCCTCCTCAGAAGCATCTTCTTCTCTAATAATTCTTCTTTGCTCAATGGCTTGCAAGGAACTTATAAGTTCAGGTAAGGTGATCTTGCTCAAATCCTTTGAATCTTCCAAAGATGAGATTTTGGGTTCAAATCTGTCAGGTAGGCTGACAAGAACTTTCTCCACAATCCTTTTATCTGATAAATCTTCACCCAACAACTTAATTTTGTTGACCACAGTCATTAATCTATCTGTATACTCTTTAAGAGTTTCAGATTCTTTCATCTTTAAAACCTCAAATTCCCTCCTCAAATTCAGCACTGACATTTGCTTTGAGAGTGCACTTCCTTGAAACTCAGCTTTAAGTAAATCCCAAGCTTCCTTTGCTGTCTCACATGCCATAATTCTGGTGAAAATCACCTCAGAAACAGAAGCATGAATGCATGACAAGGCCTTAAAACCTTTAGCACACTCCTCACTATGAGCTTTTATCTGTGCAAGAGTAGGATCCTCCCTCAAAGGTCCTGGTTGCCTACCTGTTTCAGTCACTTCCCACAGATCAAAGGCTTTAAGATAAGCCTTCATCTTTACAGCCCAAATAGAGTAACCTTCTCCAGAAAATACACGAAAAGGTGGAGCAGAATATCCACTTGAAGCCATCACTCTCAGCTCTAGTGCTTAAGGGTTTTTTTTTTTTTTTTTTTTTTTTTTTAGTGCAGGGAATTCTTACTTGTTTTCTCTCTTTTTCAGGCCCTTAAAGATCATAAGGAGCTCTGATACCATTATAATTCTTGAACTGAAAATTGCTAGAAAAAAACAGAGAAGAAAGTAATTCTTCTTATAAACTTCTCTCAGCAGCTGCGTAAGAGAGACTTCATTAATCTTTTTCATATATTAGAAGTCTTACACTTTTTGGTACATAACAGACCTGCTCCAACTACTAAAGTAACAAAAACATGGTGAAGCATGGTTACATTCCCTAATTTAAGGAGTAGATTTGAACCTAACACAAGTTGACTAACATGCCAACTAATTTACAGCAAAATAAACAAAATAACATTAAAAATAGATAAAATGACAGCAAGAACTAAGCTCCTAAGTATCTAGGAAAAATCTCACTGCTCTCAACAGTTTTAAACCCCACTCTTATTCAGAATTCCAGCCTAAATTATTTCTTGCATATTTCTGTTATTTTTAGATGATTACTGGGACATTTGGAGACATGCTATTTTATCCTGAAACTGAATGCTTGAAAGAATTCCCTTCGCCAGAGGAACTAAAACATAAGATAATTATATCAGCCAAACCTCCAAAAGAGAAAGGGGACCTTGAAGTTAAATGCATGAAGGGAAAGGGAATTAACCCACTGAAGGAAAAAGATTCTAGTGAAGATCTATGGGGGAAGGACCTATTAGCCCTTTCATCTAATCAGGAAGATGATGGAAAGGTGTGCTGCAACTCTTTGATTTAGTTACTTGTTCAAGAGTCTTTCTGTGTGCTTGTTTCAACTTCTGCTTGATTGGCCTGCAGAGTGATGGTGAAACAAGTGAACAGAATCAGAATGATGAATACAGATATGTCTGTGATCATGAACTGCGCCCACAAGAAGCACCTGCCTACAAGCATCTAATTTCCATTAGTGCTGGAAAGCCCAAGGGTGGGTTAAAGAAGGCACTAAAAGTTGAACTTGATAATGTTAGACGCCTTAGCTTGAGTGAGCAAAAATTTGAAAAGGTTATTGCATCCCACGGAACAGATGTTGTAAGGTATTTTACTGACTAATTTTTCATGAAATATTTCTAATTTTTAAGACCAGATTAATCTAATACAAGCATTATATTCAGATTCACTCAGAAAAACATTTTGAGGATATATCCTAAGGGTATTCGGATTGACTCCTCCAACTACAAGCCAATGAATGCTTGGCTGCATGGAGCTCAAATGGTTGCACTTAACATGCAGGTTTTGACTCACTCTTGCTAATTGAATTGCTTAATTTACAGTAATTTCATGGTTCTGAGACTAACAAGTTTCTGGTTAATGGCAGGGATATGGTAAATCACTTTGGTTGATGCATGGGATGTTTAGATCAAATGGAGGGTGTGGTTATGTCAAAAAGCCTGATTTTTTTATGAATATGGGTCCAGAAAATCAGGTATTTGATCCTAAAGCAAAATTGCCAGTGAAGAAAACTCTAAAGGTGAGTACTGAGAGTGCTGTTAGATTAAAATCCCCTGCCATTATCTTCCACTAAATGATTTTATTTATTTATTTATTTTGGCAGGTTAAAGTTTATATGGGGGATGGATGGCATTTAGATTTTAAGCGAGCACAATTTACTTTATTTTCCTCTCCTGATTTCTATATCAGGGTAAGTTAGAGTTTGCTGCAAGTATGTTAATTTAAAAAAAAAAAAAAAAAATCTACCTCCATATCTGCTCGCTAGAATTTAAATTTCTTGTTGCCTTAGGTTATTTTTATTTGGTTGGTTTCTGTCTGAGTCTAAAATGACTAATGTAGAATCCTTGTTGTATATTTCTACTTGTAAACCTCTGGAGAGAAGGTTGGCATAGCAGGGGCTCCAGCTGATAAGACAATGAAGAAAACAAAGACAAGGGAGAACAATTGGACACCCATTTGGGATGAAGAGTTCACATTTCCATTGACTGTTCCAGAATTGGCTTTGCTTCGTTTTGAAGTTCATGATCGTATAATGCCTGAGAAGGATGATTTTGCAGGTCAAACCTGTTTGCCTGTCTCTCAACTAAGGCCAGGCATCCGTGCAGTCCCCCTCTTCAATCGGAAGGGAAATAAGTTCAGCTCAATGAGACTTCTTATGCGGTTCGAGTTTCTATAGAAAGTGCCAAGTTTAGATTGATGTATAGATGATAATCCTTTTTTCAAGGCCAAGTATGTATAGATGACAATTCATATCCATGCACATGCTTTTACATACTTAATTGGAAACTGCTGTAAACACTCATTAAATTGATGATCAAGTGGAATAGGTGATCTCAAGTTCGTGACTTGTAAAGATATATATGCTCAGAACTAATAGATTGTGAACTCACACGGGAATATTTCATGAATGACTAAGACTTGCTACTTTTGCACTGTGAACACTGAACAATAGCAAAATTAATTTGTGTTTACATGGAAGTGAAAGGAACAAAATTCTACCTTTAGGAAAATTCAGATGGTAGACCAGACTTAGAAACGGTGGCTGTCCCATGAATGTGTATTATTTAGCTTTTTATTGGGCTTAAAAAAAAAGCAAAAGAATTGTACCTATGAATGAAGTGGAAGGAGAAAAAAAAATGCTTGGAAAAGAGAAAAAAATACATATAATAATGGAAATTTGTATATTTTCTTTTACCTTGCTTGCATGGGTTTTCTGATTGCTGGCCTGCTGAGAGACGTAAACTGTAGCCTTCCTGGAATGAGAATATTAAAAAGCAAAGGAGAACATATGAAGATTGGCCAATTATTCTCTTGTGATTGAAGACTGCTCCTTACAGCTTGATTGGACAAGAATTTTGCACATAAATTGACTACCTACGTACGCTTCATCCCATCTGTGATCTGTGCTTCCATTAGGAAGGTAGAATGAGAGGTGGCAGGCCATGCACTTCGATCCCTTTCTTCACTTTACAGCTCAAACCAATGACACGATATCTCTTTCCTTTTCTCTCTCACTGCAAGGTGGATGGAATTACTAGCTAATTAGAAACTTAATACTCGCACGTTGCACAAATATTTTTAATTTTTTAAACTTATTAATAAAATAAATAATAAAGATTTTGTATCTAAATTTTAAAAAAAAATCTTGAATTTTAAGAAAATACCTGATAAATATTTGTGAAAACTCTTATTCACCATCTCTACGTACTCTTTTTACCATAGCTTGCAAGATCTAATGTCTATAATGATTTTAAATTTATATATATTATAGTAGAATTATTTTTTCAATAGCAATTTTATTTAGTATTCATTCATGATTATATACTTATAACTATGGCTTTTTATATGACATTGTTATATTCATTAATTATTTTTTATTTTACTTATCACTAGCGTATTTATATTCACATTATAAGCCAAATTTACGTCATAATCTTATTTTATAACTCAGTTTTATAATATTTATATAAATATAAATGCATATAAATGTTATGTTAAGAATACGAAAATCAAAGTCATACCAATAAATGATTAGAAATAATAATCTGACGATAAATTTGGTAACATCAATAAATTTTACTTAATATGTACATATTAATTTTAACAATTAATGATAAAATATAAGTAAAAAAAGATAGAAATAAAATGCATTAAAATTATGGACAATCACTTAGCTATTATACTTGCAAATATCTAAATTTAAGAATTTTTGCAATTATGGTTCATAAATATAGATATATATATTAATTTTATAAAAAATACTTATACCAAGCATTGATAACTCAAAAAATCACATATTAATTATTGGTATTATTAAAAATAATAAATTTTATTTAATATATACATATTAATTATTATTATTAATAAAAAAATATATTTTTTTGATTATAATTCATAAATATAAATGTATATTAATTTTATTTAAATTTTTATCTTACGTATTAAGAAATTAAAAGTTACATAATAATAAGATAAGGACAAAATAATAAACCTATTTTAGAGACCAATGTTATTTTATATTTATATTTATATTTATATTATATAAGAATATAGATATAGGTTATACGGACACAGCAACGCGCTTCTTGCACTCTTCTAATTAAAGATAAGAGAGAGAGAGAGAGAGAGAGAGAGAGAGAAGGAATATGAAACACATAAAAATATAGCTTTCTTGCAATATGTGCATGAGTACAGATTCTCACTTTGCATAAACGCAATTCTTGAGAATATATAGCCATTTATTAAGTTCATTCTATCTTTCTTTCTGGATTTAAGAAGACGATATATATACATGAAAACATAAACAACTTGGAAACTAGACTCTCATTTCTCTGTCTGTAACCGACGATGTCCAAGCAGTCTTTCAGGGTCTGCTTCTGTTTCAGGAGAATATTCAAGGGCAGGCTGCTTGAGCCTCCTGAAGACGTCAAATTCCTCTTCAACCAATACTCGCACAATGGCACCATGACCCTCGACGACCTGCACAGGTTTCTGATTGAAATTCAAGGAGAAGAACAAGCCACAAAGAATGATGCTCAAGCCATCTTCAACAGCCTCAAGCATCTCAACATCTTCCAAAGAAAGGGTCTCCACCTGGAAGCCTTCTTCCGATATCTTATGAGCGATCTCAATGCTGCTCTCTCTCCATCTAGTGGGGTAATCTATTAACATTTTTTCATTTTTCCCAATTTTTTATCTCCTGACATTAATTAGTTGAAGAAATGCCTTTGATTCCAGGTGCACCACGACATGGATGCTCCACTGGCTCATTATTTCATGTTCACGGGCCATAACTCCTACTTGACTGGAAATCAACTTAGCAGTGACAGCAGTATTCAACCCATCATAAATGCTCTACGAAGAGGCGTAAGAGTAATTGAGTTAGATTTGTGGCCAAATTCCAAAAAAGACAATGTTGAAGTTCGCCATGGAGGGTATATTTAATTTTTCAGTTATTTTTATATTATAATGTGATCTTAATCTCACATCTCTTAATATATTAAAGATCATTAAAATTGTAAACGATGAAAGAGGATAATGAACATATGAAATTAAAGCAAATCATAATCTTCAGATCATGCTAGTTTCTATAACATTCATCAAGGAGGCTACACTATTGCATAATTAATTGGAACATAAAAATAAAGATGACTAAACCACTCAGTATAGTCTCTTGCAAAGATTGGCCAAGATCCTGGACCAGTTATGCTTCAACTTTGGCATATACCCCAAGCATTCAAAGTTTTTTCACAAATGCAGGACACTTACTTCTCCAGTAGACCTCGTTAAATGTTTAGTTGCTATTAAAGAAAATGCTTTCCATGCATCTGACTATCCTGTTGTGATAACTTTTGAGGACCATCTAACTCCAGATCTTCAGTCCAAGGTAGCCAAGGTGAGCATGACCCTATCCCATGGAATTTTACCATTTTGCAAGGCTTTTTAGTGTAACTCTAGTTTGACCGAACTCTGTTCGCCAGTAGATGGTCACTAAAACATTTGGAGACATGCTGTTCTGCCCCAAATCAGATCAAATGAAAGAATTTCCTTCTCCAGAATCATTGAAGAAAAGAGTTATGATATCCACTAAACCACCGAAAGAGTATATTGAAACTAAGAATATCAAGGAAAATGAGACAAGGAAATCATCAAAGAAAGAACACTGGAAGGATGAGAAGGCATCTTCCGAAAGTGAACTTGAAACTAATGATAAGGTGCATCTGGAGTAACATGCATGCTGCTTCTGCACCTGCTCCTAATGCTACTCAATTTGCTTTCTTAATTGCTTGCTGGTCTTTCAATATGCAGGACCAGCCATATCAGGAAGAACACATTCCAGATGAAGAAGAAGAGAAGACAGTTCCTGAATACAGGAATTTAATTGCCATTCATGCAGGGAAGCTGAAAGGTCCATTAGAAAACTGGCTAAACGTAGATTCAGACAAAGTTAGACGTCTCAGTTTGAGTGAACAAGAACTTGAAAATGCTGCAAGAACAAATGGAACCGATATTGTCAGGTAACTCAACTGTGATCATATTCACTATTCAGCCTATCATCTCAGGTAATTGTTGTTTGGCCATAACAATCATCAGTCATATGACTGCCTACTTTAAGGTTCACTCAGCGGAATTTGCTGCGGGTATACCCCAAAGGTTCTCGCCTTGATTCCTCTAATTATGATCCTTTTATTGGTTGGACCCATGGAGCTCAAATGGTTGCATTTAATATGCAGGTTACTCTTCTTCCTGAGGTGTCTAATTTGACATCAATACCTCCAAAATTTAGATTTAATATGGGTTTGCTTTACCATTTCTTTTTTTTCTTTTTCCCTTCTCCTTGACAGGGCTATGGGAAATACCTCTGGGTGATGCATGGGATGTTTAAAGCAAACGGTGGCTGTGGTTATGTGAAAAAACCTGATTTCTTATTGCGACTTGGCCCAAACAACAAGGTTTTTGATCCCACCGAGCAATTACTTGTAAAAAGAATTTTGAAGGTGTGTGGACTTCGACAGTATTCGAGTGATTTAGCTTACTATTTTTCATTTCTTTAATACTGAATTCAATATCGATTTATCATCATGTTAACAGGTGAAAGTCTTCATGGGGGAAGGGTGGGATTTGGATTTTCGGCGAACACATTTTGATCTGTATTCCCCACCTGACTTCTTTGTCAAAGTAAGAATATCTATGGCAATCGTAATCCTCATACAAATTATCCTACTCATAATGCAGAACACTATTGTCATAATTTGTTGGCTGGGTGGAATTCTAGATTTACCTCTGAAATTGATCTACCTTTTGGAATATGAACATGGAGAAAAAGTTACTGAGGACTGATTGATCTGATTGCAGCTTGCAATTGCTGGAGTCCCAGCAGATAAAGCTAAGAAGAAAACAAAAATAAGAGAAGATGACTGGCTACCAGAATGGAACGAGGAGTTCGAGTTCAAACTGACTGTTCCTGAATTGGCTATACTCAGGATTGAGGTTTTTGAGTATGACTCATCAGGACAACATGACTTTGGAGGCCAAACATGTTATCCTGTATCAGAGTTGAGAACTGGGATTCGAGCAGTGCCATTACATGATCGTAGAGGAGATGTATACAAGAATGTAAGGCTCCTTATGCAATTTGAATTTGCTTGATCCTAATGTACTGCAATGCACTATGCTATTACTGAAGGTCGTGTACATACCATATACCACTCATGCTGCAGATATGCTTTTATTGCTTTTACATATAGCAAACTTGCAATTTGAAAACAATGCGTGCTCTGGTACTGAGAAAACATAGATCCATCTATGTACAAGATAATCCATTGCCAGACTGCAGAAAATGTTAACTGGACAAACAAATCAAAAATATATAAAGATTTCCCCATCACAGAGACAATACACTGTAACCTTGTTTGCAACAATAAAATAAAAATCTGCAATTATTTCTTCATCAAATAGATGATTAATTAATAAATAAGAAGGGATGAAGCATTCCATGAACAAACTAAAACTGTTTGTTGAGACTGAAATCCCAAATGGGGATGTCAGATCTACCACAAGCGGTTCCATTTATCTCTTATATTTTTTCTGTACTTGATGACATGGCAGAAGCCGCCAGTTGGGTGAAAAATTTTAGTGGTCAACGTGTCTAATTATGAAGTTTATTCTCGGTTCTTGTTTGAATTCTCTATGAGTCGCCTAATGATTAGTTGAGGAGGTCACCATATGCTAAAGAAAAATGGAAATTTTTATTATGCCTTAAATTTACCGGTATACTGTGGAAAAAAAACAAGTTGAATGTGGGGAATTCCCACATCTTGCAAAGAAAAATTGAAGGTCATATAAAATCCAAGGCAACCAAGCCAAAGTGGCTTGTGCCATTTTGATTGAGTTGTGCCAAGTCCAGTCCAATCGCAGTTGTCGGCCTGTTAGTGTTCCGACTTCCCTAGCCCGAGGATAGCGAATGAGCCAAAAAAATACCCGAACCAAGTAAATGGATCAGCAATCACCCCATGCACAAATTCATGTATTAGCCAACCTTCTGCAGAAATGCAAGCAAGATACCAGCAAGTCAACATCACATGAAAACACTGGAGAATTATTCCCATCCTCGATAATGATTTAATAATTGATATATCGAAAACCTGCTTTTTTCAGAAAGTATGCTTGTGAAGCTACAGGAGTTGACAATTAAAAGAAGACTCTAAATTCAAGATTTGAATTAAAATATGCCAATCCCACCGCATGAACAGTGCATTATGCCCCTTGTTATTATTATTATTATTATTATTATTATTTTACCAGAGTATGCTCTTGTTATTTGCTGTTATTGGGCCTATGATATGACATGTTATTTATGAAGTAGTAGAAAATGAATTGGAGCTGTGTGTTGTATCATGAAACACTTGAGATGCCAATGGATGATTAGACTCAAGGAATAGGGACCACAATAGGAATGGTAACAAGGAACAAATGCAAATTTATTAAGTCTCAGCTTGAGAAACAACAACTGGCACCTAATGCAGATTCGTGCCACAAAGTAATCAAAGCATTCATAGTATATTGTTCATTTTAAAGTAAAAAATCATAGAGTTGGGGTTGGAGTTGTCATCTGGGACCCTTATTTGTTCTTTTTTTAAAAGGTCAAGTTCGTAGTAATATATGTATCCCACTCTAACCAACTATTAGCTTCTATTCATTATTTTTTTTTTCAAAAACAAATCACATGCTCTACTTAACTGGACAAACAAAGAACAATATTAAAATCCATGTTCACCAGATCATTTAGACTTTTCGGATTTCTCTTAGAAATCTACATCCTGCAACACAGGCCACATGATATGGCCATGATTTTGATAGTGGTTTATTCCCATCACTGTGTATATTATCTATGCGACAGAAAAAAGAAACATTACAAGGCAGGATGCCACCTTTGAACGTAACTGCCTGTCTTTTTGCTAAGTAACTTCAATTATTTGCCAAATTTGGTTTGATTTCTTTTCTAAAGCCTCAAATTGTTCCTGCTATGATGGGTCTCACATCACATGCCTCTCCTGCCATTCAAGGCGTATTATGGTTGAAAAATAGCTAAACCTTCCCAAGTTGTGCACAAACCTAAGACAGATCTGAATCTACTTTGCGTAATAATAAAGGACATAGGTTGTTCCATTGAAAATCAGCTACTTAATATTACTCCCATGTGATTCAGATCCCACTAAAGTGTGTGATTATTTTGCTTGGCAACATAATAAATCCCCTTGCCCTTGTGTCTCCCAGCAAATATATCTCTAATTCATAGTCCTGACAACTTAAAAATTGAAAAAAAAAAGGTAAAGTGAACTGATAAAGAAAGAAACTTCAATATTGAGACCAAAAGAAAAGGAACGGCTCCAATATCCAAAGTGAATTCCTATCACACCACAAACAAGATAATAGGGACCATCATGTCAGTCACAGCTAACTTTCGTATTTTTGTTATACTTGCACAAAGAATGACAATGTAGGGTACTAACAACTACGTAGGGTAGTGCACTGGCTATATGGGGAAAGAAAAAGCAGATGTTAGGAAGCAACTTACAGAGACCAAGGAGCCGAATTTTTTTTTTTTTTTTTTTTCCTTAGCGTGGAAATTTCAGTCTGATGATGGAATGGAGAATGAGATAGTGGAGAAGCTAGCAGGGATCTCCTCATAAAGACCCAACGCTCTCTCCAAATTAGCAACAATATCAACAATATCAGGCCTCTTCTTTCCTTCCAAGCTTACACAATGCATTGCTGTGTAGGCCATCAACTCCACGGCTTCGGCCTCATGCATCTCTGGTGGCCCCACCCTTTTATCCAACACCTTTTGCATTTCCCCTGATAATATCAGTGGTGATACATACTCCACAAGTCCCATTGGCCCTGCACCTTCTTCTTCAGTCTTGAACACTGCTCTCTTTCCAGTCAAAAGCTCTAATAACACAACACCTAGACCATAAACATCACTTTTGGCTGTTAGCACATTTAATACATAATACTCAGGATCAATATATCCTACTGTTCCAACTGCCTTGGTTGACATGAATTCTTGATCAGATTCTGGCCCCATTAATGATAACCCAAAATCGGATACTCTAGCACTCCAATTTGCATCTAGAAGTATGTTTGAGGACTTGATATCTCTGTGAATTATGGGTGGCACCGCATAGTTGTGGAGATAGTTGATTCCCGTGGCAGCGTCCAATGCAATTTTGATCCTCATTTTCCAGGAATTCAAAATGCTGCTACTCTTTTCAACATTGTTGTTGTTATGTAAATGACTATGAAGAGATCCATTGCTCATGTACTCATAAACCAACAGCCTCTCATCCTTTTCTTCACAGAAACCAACTAGTTCCACTAAATGCTTATGGTGAAGCCGAGATAACAATGCTAGTTCTGAATCAAACGCACTTTCTTTCTCTTGGAATTTCTTTGTCTTCGTACCAGTTTCCCCTCTCTTAATAGCCACTTCAAAACCATTGGCAAGTTTGCCTTTGTAAACGATGCCAAAGCTCCCAGCACCAATCTTGTTTTCCGATGAGAAATTGTTTGTAGCAGCAACAAGCTCTGATAGGAAAAATTTCTGAGTCTTGTCTGTACGCTTAGAAGATGATCCACTTCTCTGGCGCCCCAATCTTCTCGAGCTTTGATGCCTAACAGAATATGATCTTAAAGATGGGGTAGTAGAACCATTGTTAGTCATAGCAGCAGCATTCACTTTCAGGTTGGGATTGATAATTGAGGGCTGCACAGAATTATGATGTGAAAATCTGCGTAAACAATAAATAATAGTGCAGATGCCTGCAAAGGCACCAACAGATCCGACAATCGCAAAAGCCAAAGAAAGCTTATTTTTGGCCCTTGATGGAGAAAGTGGTTGTACTTGCTGAGATGGTGGTGTTATTCTCGGAGGCAAGGGCACGGCAATTGGAAGATCAATCTGGCATGATTTACAGATATTCCCAGACCCATCACACAAAACCTCAGAGTCTGGATACACACCGCATGTGCCACAAGAAGACTGAACACAAGAACCTGGAATCATAATTCCCAGTGGAAGCTCATTTCCATGATGAAGCACATTAGACCATCCCAGACCCCAACAAATAATCGATAAATTCCCCGTTGTAAGCCCACATGTGAAATCCAAACCAGCAACAATCAACTCAAAGGGAACGCTTTCCAATATTTTGCTATTAAGTTGGAGTTTATTTGTCCCACCCCAGCATGCTCCTAATCCGTTGCTTTGCTTAATAGCACAGCTAAAATCTGATCCTAGAGCAAGACCTGAAAACGCAAAAGCCGAACTAAAAGGAACATCCAATTGCCCTGACCCGTTGCTTCCTTTACACACCAGAAACCCACTGGCATTCAATCCACAAGCATGAGACTCTCCAGCAACCAAGTTTAACATCTTTAAATTCCCAAACTGTCTTTGAATCGCAGCTCCAACATCATTATTACCCCAACAATAAACTCTACTGTTGTTCCTCAAAATTCCACACGTAAAGCCACTCCCAGATGTGAGTGTACTAAACTTTAGAGCCACCGCAGGCGATGGAAAAGGAGATCTACCTCTGCCTTTGCCTCTCCAACACTTAGCTATGCCAGAGTTGACCTCTCTTGCGCAAACCTGATCATCTCCAACGGTTAGATCAGTTAGCTGAATGTTGTTACTGTGGTAGATGCGCTTGGGTTGAAAGCTTGAGTTTTTTGTAGCTACGGTCTCCCAGCAGAAAACACTGAAGCCTCCAGAGCGGAGGCCACAGAAGAAGGTCTGTCCTCCAGATATAGATTCAAAGGAAACACTGGGCTGGATAGAGATCACATGGCCATTTTGGTAGCATTGGATTCTTTGGATGGGCTCACCGGCAATGATACCGCAGACAGTAGCAGTGCTATAGGTGACAGCGATGGTGGAGGCAGAGCCAAGGCCGTCTACCACAGTAGCAGTGTAGAGCAGAGAGGTAATAGCAGTGATGATAAAGACAATGGTGAGATAGGAAGGGTTGTGTGTCATTTGAAAGATTGGAATGGGGCACCTCTCTTCTTCATTGAAAGCTGAAAAAATGAAGCAACAAGAATAAAGCTTAAGACACCGAAGGAGGGATAAAAATACGAGACACAGACTAAAAACTAAAAAGAGTAGTGCGTGGAGCGTGTGGTCCCTCGAAATGGATTGTATTGTTGAATGGTATACGATAGGTCGTTTTAAGCAAATTTTTATTTCCACAGAAGAAGCAATTTGCTTGTTAGCAGTTCTAACTTAAAACTCTGAGTTTTTTAACCTTCCAAATTTATTTAGCACTTGGAGACCGGTCAGCATGAATTGAAATCTTGCTAGTGAAGAAGCTCAAAGCTTGAATTGAATCAAATCAAAAGCTTCCTTTGGCTGAAAGTTGAAACCATTTCAAGCTACAGCGGAATGTGCGTGAGGTCAAAGGAAATTTCTCGAACTTTTTTTAAGTTCTGGGATGATATTAACAGGCACTTGCAGGATAATGTCACCAAAGGGCTAACTAATCGAATTCATATAAAATGACATGAAGAAGGCGGACAATAATTACATTCGCAGCGGGTGTCCAAAATTAGACAAAATTTGCAGATGAGACGCCCGTCAGAATACAGTAAAACGAGAAGTTGTTGCCTATAGAGTTGAATAGAGTGGCAAATGTTCCTCCACAAAATTTATCAAAACCTCAGATAATAATTTCAAGTTATTGTAGCACCTGATCTGACTAGGCCCCCTCCCATCATCCCATTCCCCAAGGAAGGCACAAACTTTCTGGCCCCAAGAGGACATAAGGCAGCCAGCAAAACTTTGATATTCAACATCCTCCATGGTCTTTCCAGAAACAAATTATTTTGTCCACATTTTTGTCATGGGCATTAGAGCTGTCTTTAACCTTCCTCTGGTGCCAGTGTATAATACAACAACAAACAGCAAGAATAAGAGGAAGATCCACAATGAACTTCAACGAATCAACTTTGAATTTACCTTGATCCTCTTAATGATTATTCCAGCCTCTATCATGAAGTTGTTACGGATTCTAAGAAATTAGGTATGCATTTATTCTTGAAGAGGCAGTAGGAGCAAAAACAGCATTTAAACAAAAATTGGTAGCAGAAAGTGACAGAGTAATGCCAACCAACTTCCCAAATACTTCTTTAGCATTTCAAAAATGGGATTTATCCTGCTGCTGCTAACCTATAAAGATTTAATGAGATAAGCAATAAAACTTCTTGAATTGCCCCAGTGTCTCAACCAACCATAACAACTAATGGGCCAGTAGACGCTCGCACAGGACTCTTTAACACTAATCTAAGTACCAACTTAGCAATTTATCCTATTTTTAGCATTCATAGTTACTCTACATATGCTGATGTAGCATAAATGACAGAGTTTATATGCTAAGCTCACCCAGAAATCAATTATGCGGCTGATTTCATCAAATTCTCATCCATTCCATCTGATCATAAAGTGTTGATGCATCAATTGCATGAACTGAAGGAGCATTCGGCAAGAGAAGCTTACTGTCGATGGATGAGAATGAACCGCTGCCTGGCTCCTAATCTAAGGAATCTTCTCATTTCTACTGTCTATCGATTAGCAAGCTTCGCAAATTCAAATAAACAGGGGGGAAAAAGAGCTCTCTTTTCTGTGACTCCGTGGTCGGTCCTACTCAGCGCCAGCGGCTAGGGCTTCGATTTCGTCATGTTTGGTTGAGGGATTGGCGGCCAATTCAGTTGGGCTGCCCTTTTAACATCTTAGTTTAGCTTAGCCCATTCATTTTTATCCATATTCCCATTAGCAAATAGCTCATGATTTTTAATAAATAAATTTTTCAGTGAGTAAACTATATATCCTGAAATTATATTATAATTACTATTTAAAAATTAATTTTATTGATTTCTAATATTTAGTTTAATAAATTATGTAATCCTTTTATCCATTTTTATTCACTTTTTATTTAATTTAATAAATTATTTAATAAAATATTTAATTGATATAAATAAGTAATTTAGTTTTTGAATAATAAGAATCTAAACCTGGGCCAGTGGGCCTACTGTAACAATAGAGAATCATGCATAAGAGTAAGCCTTCTATTTTGTTCTTCCTCATTCCTCTCTTTTCCTTACTTCCTCTTATTGATTCCTCTCTCGAATTTTTTATTTTTTTTTATATAAATGATGTATTTTAAATTAAATCTCTTATTTTTTTAATTAATCATTTTGTTAAAATAACAAATTTATTAAAAAAAAAAAGAAAGAAAGAAAGCAGATGTGCTCGTGTCGCGCGTACAACGATCTGAATCTGTATATTAGGTCGCCGGGATTCGGGAGGTAGTCAGCTAGAAATTAAGACAATGATAACGTACTCGTGACACCGCGAATGTAAGGTGATTACCCACTCAACGGCCGACACGTTGAATGTTGACAGAAGTAGTTCAGCGACTTTTCTACAAAAGCCTCCCGGATTGCTGAAGCAAGCAGTGATGTGATATGTATGTGTGCGGTAGTCCACATTTTGAAGTCTTATTCTATATCTTTTATTTTTTTATTTTTTCCTTTGATGTCTGACAACGATTGAATCATTAGCTTATGCAAATTGACTCCTCTCCTCCCGTTTTCATTTCATTTTCCTAGTTCTTCTATTTTTTTAATAATATTTTTATTTTAAAATTTGAAAAAGATGTTTTCAAAATTTTACTTTTATTGTATGTATGAAATAATGAATGTTTGAATACTTTATTTAAATTCATAATAACCAACTATATTAAAATAATAATTTTTTTAAAAAAAATCTCATGTATATATATACATTAAAATTATGAATAAATTTATAAAGGATATAATTTTCAATGAATTCTTCACAAAAGAATATTTATAAAAAAAAAATTAAATAAAATGTTATAGAGGGATCATTTTAATCTTTTTTTTATCTAGAAGTATATATATACACAGATGATTCAGGGATAAGATAAATTTCTTGATAAAATTATTATAATTTTATCAAAGTATGCTAACCCATATAAATCGCTTGTACACGCTGTTTATAATCGATGTGGGATCTCGAATGACTAGTACTCTATATGGAGGACCCGTGTATTAATATGACTCTATAAATACAAATAATAATCATAAATAAATGAATAATAGAAGAGGAATTAAAGTTGTAGACACATGTGAAGCCTCCAATCGAAGCAAACAATTAGCAGAAAAAAAAAATAAAAGAAAGGTAAAGGTTGGTTGGATCAGTGAATTAAAAAGTTAAATTTAAGTGTAAGAGAGAAATAAATAGTAATGTGAGTATATGAGAAGGCAAGAGGATGAGAATAATATCTTTTATAAGGATTTTGTAGTTAAAATAATTTATTTGCATAAATTTCATTACATTTGAATGGAATTGATTTTAGTTAAGATCAATTTCATATAATTAATTTATAGCATTATATAAATGAAAATTAAAAAAATGGAAACTCAAATACGAATTTACTTACGAGTAATATAACTACAGTCATTAAATCAAATCGGGTGAAACTGGCATCTATATTTAATATTATATTGATATTTTTGTTTTTTATTCAAAATATACATTTAAATACTCTTTCATTTCAAACATAAATATATTCATATAACTTATTAAAGACTTGACTTAAAAATATAAAATACATGAAATTTTTTTCTAAACTCGATCCATCATAGATCCAAGGTATAAATATATGAAACTCATGTGTTTAATAGATAGGTCACACCATACATTTTATATTTTGAATTCATGATAGACTAAATTTAAGTAAAAAAAATACATAAAATACATATATATGATTAGCGGTTGAAGTAGGGGAAAATTGTAGTAATCCTGTAATATAAACGAATAAGAGACTATGCTCACATAATTTAAAGTCTTTAATCTAACAATTATAGTTAGCTATTATGGTTGGAGGTCAATAATCAAATATTTGCAAATGAAAAATCAATCATATGATGTGAAACTAAATTTAGATTAACAATTAATTAAATAAAGAATTTGAGAATTAAAATGTATATTTGCAAGTTTAATAAAGATATTGCTTGAGTAGAAAATTTCACTAAAGTTAAGAGAAATAATTTGAGTTAAATGAAATATGTCAGGAATAAAGGTATTAAGTACTTAAAAGCAATTAACAATCAACAATAACAAAAGGTGATTCCGGAGTTAATAGTTTATATTTAAGTTATTTTAGGATTTTGCTTAGTTAGTCAAATATATGAAAATTATGTGTTTCAAGGAGATCAATTTTCAAATCCTTTTAAAATTTTTTCGAGTGAGACAAAGAGTGCCTTGAATAACTAAATTCTACTTTTACGGTGTTTAAAATTAATCAATACCCATTAAGTTTTTTAATCAATCTATTGGCCCTCTTAATCCTTAGTTTATTTATATATCTAAGTTAATTAAGTATAATTTCTTGAGTATCTATCACTTAATTTTGTCCTTTCGGTGCTTGGATTAAGAACATAACTTAATGGGATCGTATACTAAGCATGTTATCAGGTGATGTTGCTGTGAAATAGCTTCCGCAAGTGCACAGGTTATAGTGGTATAGTTTTAAAAATATCGTTCCCACAAGAAATTGTGCTTAAATTGGAATTAAAGGAATAAGCTAATTAGAGTGCTAAAATTTAAAGATATTAAAAATGAAATTTAAAATTAAAATTAGTATTTGAAGAATTTAAGCCAAATCAAACAATTAATTAAACTAGATGACTTAAATTTAAATTGAAATTACTAATTATGAAATTAGGAGAAATTAAATATAATTTCAATGAAAATTAAAATGATTCTAGAGATAGGGTTCTCAATATTATTTGTATGTGTTTTATTCCCAATTTAGCTAAACAGACGAGAATTATAATTTTGAGGGAAATTAATTATTAGTTCTTTGAAACCTTTCTCAAGCATTTCAAAGTTGGTATTCATCAAATCAAACCCTATTTTTATGGTATTTCAAACTTGACAAAAACCTAATTAAAGCTCTAATTGATTTTGAAAGTCTCCTTAATCCTCTTAGCTTATCTCTAACACCAAGAAAACTAAGTTTATTACAAGATTATCTATCTCAAACATTCACTTTTTCAGTCCATCTATTAAGGATTAAAACTTAACTTAATGAGGGCCCATTCATCAAGCAAGGCAACAAGTTCACAAGCAATAAATCAAAATGCAGCAAATCTCATTTAAATGACTAAATCAGTTCAAAAACCACAATACAAAGAAATATTTATAGACCCATCTCTAAAATCTCGAAGTTCTACTCACAAATCATAATTTTAAAACAAACCCAAGTATAGAAATGAAAAAGAAATGAAAATCTAAGCTAAGGGACAGAAAAATTCAGTAAAAATGGTGAAGAAACTACTGCTGAAATGTCGCAGATGGCGTCCCTTTTTCTGCAGCAAGCCTCAATCTCACGTGCTCCCCTTTCTTCTTCTCTCTTTTGCAAAATCTCCCTATTTTTGCCTTCTCTTGAAAGAAAGAGAAAAAGGTGTTTATAAATGCTTCAGAGGTCTGCCCTAGAATGGGTTAAAGGACAGAAGATTCTGGAGAAAATTATGTATTAAATCAGAACAAAAGTATCACGTCAGCAGTTTTTATTAAAACGTCACAAGCTGAATCGATTGTGTTGCGCATTGTGTTGTAAGTTATGTAACTTTCTGCTTGAAAAAAACTTCATATCTGACAACAACACAACCTGTAACACAAGCTGTGTCATAGGTTGTGCAACTTTCTGTTCCTTTAACTCAACTTCAAAATTTTGCAATTCAACTCTAATTTCCTCCAAATGGCTGCTCTGATCAAAATACACTAGAATTCTCCAAATTTAACCTATGAAATAAATAAATTCCAAAAATAAAACTAAAAAGTGTAAAAAGGCAAAATTAACTAAATATATGCTAATATCTACAGTAATAACTATAAACAAGGATAAATTATGTACAAAAATTACACCTAAATGATGATATAAAATGCATACATCAAATTTCCCTATACTCAAACTCTTGCTTGTCCCCAAGCAAAATTTCATTAAAACTCATTTGGAAGGGAATAGAATTAGTCTTTGAAAATACAAAAATTACTAATCCAAACTACTAACTTACTTTTAGCCACCAACATTCCAAATTCCCACCAGCAAAGCACAAAGAATGAAACAATCACTCTCAATAATTACAGAATAACTAAGAATTAACCAATCAACCCAAGTAACAAATACCAACCAGCTATAAGAGTCAATTGTGCCTAAACAAACCTAAATGAAATAGATAGCCAATGTGTCTCAAATAGATGGTGAGTAATGTATGAAGGATTGTATTGCCAAACCCATATGCAAGCATAAAAGATCTAACTTCACTAATGTAATAAGCAATTTTGAAAGAATCATTAGGTATTTTAAAGGTGGTAATGGGGTCAAATAAGGTAAAATTGTGGTTAACAAAGAAAGGGAATAAGGAAAACAAAATATGAAAATAATACTAATCATGAAACTTAAAGTGCATCAAATATTCATTTTTCTTCTCTTTTTTTTTTTATTTCAATTTTTTTATATATACTTTTTTTTAACTCAAGAGGAAAGAAATTCATAGTGAATATCAAGTGCTAGCTTACTTCTATGATTATATAGAGAGACTACTTTTTATATTTTTTTTATTTTGTATTTGTCCCTATTTCATGTCACACCCAAAATTGCCTTTGGGATATTTTGGTGACTTTTTTTTTAAAATCAGCTTTTCACAATTACTCTAGCACTTTCGAAGATGTTTTAATCCTCCAAGTTTTTTTTATCCTCTTTAATTTTTTTTCTTTAAATGCACTTAATTGCTAAAATATTATTCTCATAAATGGGTGGTAGTGTTTAGGTTTATGGCTAGGTAAATGATTTGGGTTCCAAAGAAATTAGGAAATTAAGGTTTAAGGGGGTTTGTAAGGGTTGAAATGAAATTAAGGTGGGTTAAGGCTATTTATAAGATTTAAAATATAAAGGAATGCCTAAATCATATTCTTATCAAATGAAATATAAAAATTTCACTTTGAAAGATCTAAGATGCTTGTTCTATGAATGGTGAGACAACAATAATAATTTTCTTCCTTAAAGGCTTATTCAGACACTCAAGAACTCAAAATAACTAATCAAAATTTGCATACCTAGATGAATATATTAATTTTTTGCTATCAAGTAAGAGAAATAACAATGCTTAAAACTTTGTACCTAGCTGGAAACTTTCATTCCACTAACTATCTAGAGGCAAGTTAGATTGCTTGAATAAGCAACTTCTGGAATTCAAAGACTGGTTTAAATCCTTTTTTTTTTTAAATGAATAAATGAAATGCATGAATGTGTAATGAACCTATATGCACTAAGTACGTAAAACTAAGTATATGAAACCATATGCAGTGAATATGTGTGAATATATATAAGTATGAATTAATGAATGATTATGTAACTATATGTAAATGAAAAGGAAAGATAATTTTTGCAAAAAATTTACCCTCTCCCCTATACTCAGAATGGACATTGTCCTCAATGTAAAAAAGAATGCAAGGTATGGGATAATTTGGCCATAAAATAATTCAAAAGGCTCACTCTAATACTGCACAGAAAATGTATGGCTAATATGTGCAAAAAGAATGATTAAGTAAGCCTAATGAACTTAAAAGAAAGTGGATAGATGTTACCATGTTGCATAAGTAGTAGCAAATTGTTACCTCGTTGAAGATGCAACCAATTTAATTAAAGAAAATCTTGGAGCTGCTGCTATATACTTTGCAAAAAGAAAAACTGGGTCTATGAAATCAATTAAGTACAAAATGAAATATGGAAGTAAGAATGTAATCAAGATATAGCCATTGAACAAGAAAAATTCCAAATGAGCATATTCAAAACAAGTAAAGCATTAAATAGTCAAAATAAAAAGAAAAATGTATTGGCAAATAACTAAAAATACTAAATAAGCAACTATCTCAAATAAAAACACAAACAAAATATTAACTAAACAATCTAACAAGCTATGAAAGGATAAAGCTAACTAAACAAGTAACTGTAAGAACTAACTAAATAAACAACTAAATAAAAACATGAAATATAAATGCTACAATTAAAACTGTCTAGCCAAGAATAACAACTCCTTTGCCCTTGCCATCTGGTGGAGGTGGTGGTGGTGGTTTTGGCTTTAGGAAAATCTTATGCAAGCAAAGTGTTGGGCTAATTCCCTTTATATCATCAATTGTAAATCCCAAAACTCTCCTATATTCTCTCAAAACTCTCAATAATTTTTCAATCTCAATATCAGTCAAAGATGCATTAATTATAATAGAATATATTCTATTAGGTCCAAGAAAAGCATACCTGGGGTTGGAAAGGAGAGGTTTAAGATCTATACCTTTGGGGCATCCTCTACCTTTAATGATGGAGGTTTAATCTCCAAAATTTGCACTTCTTCAAGCTTAAAAATTGTAGCGTCAGGGTGTGGTGGTGAGCTCTTCAAGTATTGTGCAAAAGCAGCTATATTAGGATTGTCATCATTAATGCTCCTACCATGAACTAGGCAATTTTTAAGAGGGTCTTGTGGATAGCTTTTTCTGAAATGTTCTTGAACAATCTCATCAATGATGTCTACCCGCAAACAAGATTCAAATTCTTCATGTTTTCTCTTCATGGCTGGATTGATATTGAATATCATTTGATCATCTCCCACTCTAAGTGTCAATTTCTCACCCTTCACATTAATTAATGCACCAGCAGTGGCCAATAATGGTCTTCCCAACAAGATAGGAATTTTTGTGTCTTCTTCCATATCTAAAATGACAAAATCCATCGGAATGTAGAATTTCCCAATCTTAATAGGCACATTTTCTAGAATGCCTTTTGGATACTTAATTAAATGGTCAGCCAACGAAAGATACATGTTGGTGGGCTTTAACTTTCCCATATTCAGCTTCTCATATATTGAAAGTGGCATTAGGCTGACACTAGCTCCAAGGTCACATAAGGCATTTGCGACACAATTATCACCTATATGATAAGGAATGGAAAACACACCCGGATCTTTGAGTTTGGGAGGTAACTTGTTCTGAATTATAGCACTACATTGCTCTCCTAAGTTGATGGTATTATAATCCTCTAGCCTTCTCTTGTTAGTAAGAATCTCCTTTAAAAACTTGGCATAACTTGGCATTTGGGATAGTACCTCAGTAAATGGCATATTGATATACAACTTCTTTAGCACTTCAAGAAATTTGCCAAATTGTTTGTCTAGTTTATGCTTGATGAATCTTTGAGGGTAGGGAAGGGTGGGCTTATAAGGCTCAAGTGGAATGTATGGTTTCTCTCCCTCATCTTGCTCACTTTTGCTTTCTTCTTCTTTTTCATTCTTCTTGCTCTCAACTGAATTTTCTTCTTTTGTGCTCTCTTTTTCTTCTTTCTTGTTTTCACTCTCTTGACCAACTTTCTTACCACTTCTCAAGGTCACTACCTTACATTGTTCATGAGGGTTCTGTGGTTGGCTAGGTAGTTTGCCATAGGATTTACTTCCTGATGAGCTTGCTTATTGAGCTAATTGATTCTCTAACATACAGTTGTGAGCTTGTAATTGATCCATGGTTTGTCTCATGTGTTGCATTTCTTCCTCCAATTTGCTATTCATCTTGCTTTGTTCAGTAAAAAATTTCTCCATCATGCTTTCCAATATTGGTTTCGGTTCAAGAGATGAAAGGGTTTATTGTGCTCTTGCTTGATATCTAGGATGTGGTTACCTTGTGGGCTGAATTTGAGGCTGAAATTGAGGTCAATTCTGCTGCATATACTGCTGGTTATGAGCATAGTTTGAGCTTTGACCTTGTTGAGAAAAAGTTGCTTGTGGTCTCCATGTTGAGTTGTTCACATTAGAATAAGCATTTCCTATAGGTTTCTGTTGAAATCCTCATGCATAAGGAGCTTGTTCTTCCAAGTAATCATCACCATAGGAAGAGTAATCAACTCCACAACTTTGGTTTCCATCTGTGTAGGCAACTTGTTGCATAGTTGTAGAAGTTGAGACTGTTGCCTTTGTGCAAAAATCACTAAGTAGCTGAGTCAACTGATCAAATCTTGCATTCATGTAGCTAACTGAGTCAAGTTTATAGATCCCAGCCTTCTTTGGCTCAATTGCTCTTGGATTTCCCCACAAATGTGTATTATGAGCAATATTCTCTAATAGATCATAGCATTCTTCACTTTTCATTCTCATGAAATCTCCTCCTACTTGTGAATCAATTGTATTTCTTATGGCTGGAGTAACTCTGGTGTAGAAATTTTGAATAATCATCCATTTGGGTATTTCATGATGAGGACATTGCCTTTTAAGCTCCTTAAATCTCATCCAAGATTCATATAAAGTTTCATCTTCTCTTGGTCTGAAAGCTACCATCAAATTCCTCAAATGACTGGTCTTCCCAAGTGGGAAAAACTGTGATAGAAAAGCTTGAGATAGTTGCTCCCAAGTAGCTATAATAGCTTTTGGAAGTGTATCATACCATTCTAATGCTGAATCTCGAAGAGAGAATGGGAATAAGGTTAGCCGGATCACTTCATCTGAACTCCAGGCTGTCTTTGAGTGCCACATATCATCAAAAATTTCTTCAAATGAGAATGGGGATTCTCAAGTGGGCTACCTCCAAATTGTAAATTCTGAACCATTTAAATGAGACCAGTCTTTAACTCAAATTGATTAGCTCTAATGATAGGTCTGTCATCTCTCACATCTGCACATTTAGGAAAAGCATAATCTAACATGGATCTTCTCTGAGGATCATTTTGGTTAACAACTTCATTCTGCCTGTTTTGATCATTTCCTTCATTATTTCCAACAATAGCTCTATTTTGATTCTCCATATTTTTAATTTTCTCCTCTTGCTCAAACCTTTGTTGCTCTTTTTTTTTTTTTTTGCTTCCTTTCTCCTCTTAAATTCCTTTTTGTTGGTGTGACAGAATTTTTCAATTTCAGGGTTGAACAACAATTATCACTTGTGCTTTTCGATTGTCTCATACACAATCAAAGTACCTGAAAAACACAAGGAACAACAGTGAAAATAAAAGAAAATAAATATTCTAATCAGCTTAAAACAATTAAAATCCAACTTAATACCAAACAATTCCCCGACAATGGTGCCAAAAACTTGATGTTGCTGTGAAATAGCTTCCGCAAGTACACGGATCAAGTAGTATAGTTTTAAAAATATCGTTCCCACAGGAAATTGTGCTTAAATTGAAATTAAAGGAATAAGCTAATTAGAGTGCTAAAATTTAAAGATATTAAAAATGAAATTTAAAATTAAAATTGGTATTTGAAGAATTTAAGCCAAATCAAACAATTAATTAAACTAGATGACTAAAATTTAAATTGAAATTATTAATTATGAAATTGGGAGGAATTAAATCTAATTTCAATGAAAATTAAAATGATTCTAGAGATAGGATTCTCAATATTGTTTGCATGTGGTTTATCCTCAATTTAGCCAAACACATGAGAATTGCAATTTTGAGGGAAATAAATTCTTAGTTCTTTGAAACCTTTCTTAAGCATTTCAAAGTTGGTATTCATCAAATCAAACCCTATTTTTATGGCATTTCAAACTTGGCAAAAACCCAATTAAAGTTCTAATTGATTTTAAAAGTCTCCTTAATCCTCTTAGATTATCTCTAACACCAAGAAAATTAAGTTTATTGCAAGATTATATTTCCCAAACATTCACTTTTCAGTCTATCTATTAAGGATTAAAACTTAACTTAATGGGGGCCCATCCATCAAGCAAGGCAACAAGCTCACAAGTAATAAATCAAAATACAGCAAATCTCATTTAAATGACTAAATCTGTAACATCCTCACTTTAGTTAGTCCGTGCATTTGATTGTTCCAGTGATCAATGTTTGTCCAGACAGCTAGAATGTCTGGAACTATATGTAAACTAAAGTAAGAAGTCATAAATAACCCAAATAATAGTAAGAAAAAATTTAGAAAAATTTAAGAAATAAAATACAATGAAGTTAAATGAGCCGGTACCCTAGCGATGGGTGTGTAACACCCCCGTTGCATAGCCTGGTAGATTTCACTGTTCCGGTGACCGGTGTCGGTCCGGACAATTAATGGGATTAGGGCCACACTTAAGACAATTTGAGAAGCCATAAACACAAATAATTAGTAATATTTAATTAGTTAACTATAAATAAGAAAAACAGAACATAAGAGGTTAAATGTGCCGAGAGTCACAGCGATAAGTGACCTCCTCGGGAACGACTGCGAAGTCATTTTAAACTCAAATTTCGAACCGTAAAAAGTGACACTGCGGTCCTTAGGACCCTTATGAACACAGTGGAAAAGAGAAAATCATGAAAAAGAACTATTAAGCCAGTCAAATAATTAGATCAGGGAGCCGGAAGAAATATGGAATTATTTGCAAACCGGGATGAACCGACGAGGGGCGATTTGGTCAATTGACCCCGAGAGCTGACTCCTGACCTAACTGTCAAATAAAATCGGAGAAAAGAAAATTTTGGAATCGAGAATTAAATTAAAGAACTAATAGAAAAAAATAAATAGAAAAAAAAAGAAAAGAAAGAAGTTAGAAAAGTCAAAGATGATGTCATAAAAGATTAATTAAGTTATTTTATTAATTTGGGAATTTTGGTCTTCAAAAATGGATAAAAATAAAAATTCAAAAACATTTTTTTTTGCTTCTTCTTTTGCTTTTCCCGTAGCTCTCTCCTCTCCCTCTCTTCTTATGTTGTTCCACCATTTTTAAGCAAGAAAAGCTTGGAATTCTTGGTTCCTTTCCATAAATCCTCTAAATCCCAACCTAGAAATTTTATTTACCAGCCATAATAACTCTCATAAGGACTTCTTTAAAGCTTGTTATTACTACTTAAGAAGGAGATTTCAAGAAGAAAGAAGAGCAAAGGTTAGGGTTTTGAAGCTTTAAGTGAGGTTAGCATATCAAACCCTTTATTTTTCCATTTAAATGCATGTTTAGGTAATTAAGTGAGCTTAGAACTTGATTTAAATGAAATAAATATGGGAGAGGGACCAAACTGAAATTTGGGCAGCTTGATAGGAGTATGATTTACATGAAATTGATGCATTAGAATGAGTTTAAAAGCTTTGATTAGTTGAATGGTTAAGGTTAAGTGCACTAGTTATGGTTAAATGCAAGAGTTAGTGAGTTTAGGGTTTCAATGCAAGGGTTTATGAATCAAAAATTGGAGAAATGCATAAATGGCATATTTGACCTATTGTGAAATGAAATAATGATCAATTAGGACCAAATAAATTGTATGGGAATGGTGGAAAATTTAGTTAAATTCGTAGGTCAATGGTCATCTTCTTTGGCAGCATGACCAAACCCACTTTGAAGGACCAAAACTCAAATTTTACAAGCCTAATGGATATGCCACCAATTGGAGATGAAAATAGACATAAAAGAGCACAACTTTCATTAAGGAACCATGATCAAAAACTGACTAAAACTTGGTGAAACAATTGACCAAAGTGAGTTGATAGCAGGCTGCCCTGCACCAAACTGACCAAATGAACAGTAACTGTTCATTTGGTCATAACTCGAGCTAGGTAGGTCAAATTGACCTGAAATTTTACCAGCAATTAGATATGATATAGACCTAAAACTTTCATGAAGAACACCAACCCAAATTAGGCCATTAACTCATTCAAATCATTGAGCAAAGTTAAATTTACTGTACTGAGATTCTGCAGAATTTTCATTGAGCAGCAATGTTTGGATGGCTATAACTCTCTCTAGAAAACTCGGATTTAGGTGATTCTTGAATCGATGGAAACCTAAGACATAGTAGAACATTTCATCTGAAGAAAGTTAGACCAAATTATGAACTTAACTTGATCAAATTACTGACCAAAGTTGGACAAAAAATCTGCCAGCACCTAAATTGCAGTATGAATAGTGCACGTGAACAGTAAACTTATTTTGGCCATAACTTGAGCTACAAAACTTCGATTGAGGTGATCCAAAAATGAGAATACACTTTAGACAATAAGGAACATTTTCTATGAAGGAAGTTTTGTCAAATTCCAATAGTAGATCGACCAATGGAATAGTGCAACTTCGGAGCACAAAACCGAAAATTGGCAATTTTGCCAAAATGACCTATGCTTTGAAAAAGTGACCAAAACCAACAAGTTTAATGAACAAAATGTGGTATGTGGGTGAAGTTGAAGTTCTCATACCTATTAATCCTTAGAAAGTCAATTATTTGACTTGAATAGTGCAGTGAATAGTAACCCGAAACACAAAATTTCGAGAACGTCGAATTTAACACGTTAGAGCTAAGTAAATGCGAAGTTAAAATTTATTTTGGGATTTATGTTAAGTTCTAGTACTGAAACATTGTAAAATTTTGTGTTTCAGTTGAAAAGAATATCGGGAAGGAACCCGAGGAAACGAGTCGAGGCTAAGGGACGACTCGCTTGAGGTTTGTGCACAATAAACCCTATTTAAGCATTTTACTCTTGAAAAATTGATTTAGCATGCATTATGAACATATGAACTTTTGTGTTGCCACCTTGTGATCAAATTATAACTTTGGAAATTGATTTGATTTTTGTATGCAATATTTGAATGAAATGTTTGAAATGGATTTTATGTTCACACTTAGCATGACAGTATCACATTTCCTCCTCCATTTATGGGGTTGAGATCGTTTATTTTCCTCCCTCTCTGGCTTGCCAGTTGAGGTTGTAGATCGGATGAGTACTCATTAGCTAGCTAGCCACCTCCCTCATTGGTTTCGATTAATGGGGTTGAGATTGTTTTGTCGTGGTGTACAACACGGCATTGATCGGAAATTTTGTGTCATGGCTTAAGTTGTGTACGACTTTGGCAACACTGTGTTTACGCAATTGTTTGACTAAACTGTTGTTTAATATATTATTTGACAAAATGAGTTGTTATGAGCTTTGATATTTGTGAAATGTGATTGTGAAGTATTCAAATTACGTTTCATCAATAAATGATTTATGTATCACATTTTAAAGTTTTATTGTGCACCACTGAGTATGTTTATACTCAGCGATAGTTTAATTTACTGTCGCAGATAAGAGCAAGGAAAAAGCGGCAGTGAGTCACATCTTGAGTTGAAGATCACATCAAGCTTTTGTACGGGTATTGTTTTATACCCTTATGGTTATTTTGATGTAAATACTGTAATGTCATAAGTATCAATGTAAATTGAGCATTTGTAAATAAATTGTAATAATATTATTTTGGGTTTGTTTCTGTAAATTTAATATTTGTAAACATGAATTTTCTACTTTATGTTTTGTAAATGAAGATATTAAATAATTTGAGATGAGAAATCTTGATTTGTATTGTGAAATTATTTGAAGTGCCTTGATTGAGTTGATTTGAGAATTATTGGTGGTTGGGAGTTGTGAAATATGTTTGGAAGTGCTTTTTACAAGTATTTGAAGAACTGGTTTCTCAAAATACAGAGGGAACTCTGTCAAAATTTTTATAAAATTTGCGGCAAAATTTAAATGCACAAAAATTTTTACTAGTCCTTAAGCTTTGAATAAATGGTTTTTAATTCCTACCAAAATGCTCACCACTTCCAAAATGTAAGAAAATTGTTTTAAAATCCCTTGTAGGGTACTTAATGAGTTATCGGTAGGTGAAGTTCGATAGTTCATTAAGTATTCTACGGAATCATGTTATGCCTTACGGAGGGGTAAGGTGTGACAGGGTGACCTTGACGGGAACTTGCTATCTTCACAGCTAGAAGCCCTAAACTCAAAGAGAATCCCGTGAAATAATTTAAGGACTCCAGATAAGAGTCATTGAGGTTTTAATGGCATTAGAATGCCAAGAAAATGCTTAGAAAATTTACTCAATTGGTATAGACAATTTTAGTCTTTTAAGCAAAACGAAGGACATTTTAGTCATTTCGCCTTCAGAGACGATTTTTGACCAACTTGTCCAGTTAAGTAAATAAATTATATGATATAAAATATGAATAAATATTGCTAAAAATTTAATCAAAAATTGATAAAAGAAAGAAGAAAAAGAAAAGAAAACAAATTAAAATTTAATTAGAATTATTACATATGCATGATGTAATTAAAGTCTCCCACCCAATTAAAACTTGACAACACATAAAATAAGAGATAAAAATCTATTAAAAAGGAAGAAAATGGTCTTCTTCCTCATTTTTCTTAGCCTTGGCCGAACTCCATTTTTGCAAAGCTGCTCACCATTTTTCTTCATACAAACTTGAATTCCCATGCAAACACACCACAAAACTCATAAACTCCAACACAAAAATTATAGTTAGACCTTGGGGAAGTGATTGGCTGCTAAGAAATTAAAAGAAAGTGAAGATTGGACATCTCAAGATCTTTGCTCAAAGAGGTAAGTGCATATACTTCTTTCCTTCCTTCTTATCTTTTGTTTAGAAAGCTAAATTGAGTTCAATTTGTTGAAGAATAAAAGAAAATATGTATGTATAACCGCTCATGAATTTTGACAGCTTTAAGTAAGTGATGATTTTGATGATTTAAACTGAATTAAATTGGTTTAATGATGGTGTTTGAGGAGTGTGTATGGATTAGAGGTTGAAGTCCAAGTGTTATGCATGAGAAGGAAGTTGGAAGTTAGGGTTTTGGGACTAAATTGGGAATTTTATGCTTGGAGGTTCACTTGGTGTTTTAATGGTCAATTAGTGACCATTTTGTAAGGCTTGACCACAAAATGAAGTGAATTGTGGCATTAAATTAGGGATTTGGTATGCTGCCCTATTGTGCCAGCAGGTCTGGACTTAAGTCCAATGTGTTTGGGCAGCTATAACTTGGATTGTGTAGCTTCAATTGGTGCAAGGCCAATTGGAGGTGAAATTAGACACATAATAGCACAACTTTGATGAAGAAAGCCTGCCCATATAACCAACTTAGGATGACCTGAAAATTCGCCAAATCCGGGTAACCAATTCTGGACCTGGAAAAACTGATCAAATGTTTGTTCATTTGGCCATAACTTTGTGAAGAGAGGTCCAAATGACCTGATTTTTGTGGCAATGGAAAGCTTAGACAATTTAGAACAACTTTCATGAAGAATAATAACCCAAATTATGACTATAACCAATTCAAATTGCTAGCCAAAGTTAGGACACCAAATTTGGTAGAACCAAATTTGCCCAGAAAATCTGGGTAAAGATCAATCCGGCCAGTTATGGTAAATTGACCATAATTTGAGCTACATAACTCTAAGTGGAGTGATTCAAAAAGAAAATTAAAGAAGACACATAAAGGAACAACTTTGATGAAGATAATTTTGTCAAATTTCCACTGTAACAATGACCAATGGAACAGTAAACTTAATGTATAAAATCTGAAAATTTTGAATAACATAAAACTTTGAAATGGTATTGAAAATCAATGCCAATAAAAATAAAATGCAAAATGTGGTATCTTTGTGAACTTAGGTTCAACAAATCTATTATGTATTAAAAAGTCAACTTTTGTGTAAGAATAGTTAAGTGAATAGTAACCTTAATGAAATGAATGCAAATGACCAAAACTTAAATTGCTAATGATATCTCACTTAAATGATTTAAGGTTTGTTTAAATCATGTGATTAGTTTGATGGGATTTGTAGGCTCATCACAAATAGAACTTAGGAGAAATAGTTGATATAATTTGAAATGTGAATTGTAAATTACTATAAATGAAATATTAAATGTATAAATGATGTGTAAATAATATTTGAGGACTTTCCATTTTTATTGAATAAAAATGAATTTGGACATTGTATTCCTACTAGAAAATAAAATAAAACCTATTGATACTTAATGGTGCATGAGTGAAATTAAGAGTAATAAAAAATACTTAGTAAGCAAAAACATTTCTTGAATTTCAAATGATAAATTATATAAATAGCGTAATGAATAAATGAACCATATTAATGTATGAATGAGACATGAGTTCTCATTATTGTAGAAGGAAAAAATATTTTGAGTACAATGGTACATGAGAATCATTATTTTGAATTGTGATCATTATAAATAACGTAATGAATATATAAATTACCATGAATGCATAAATTATATAAATATTAGACTAAGAGATTTATGTTTCTAATATGAAAAAGATTAAAATGCTAAAAATTATAATTAGAACCTATAATAAAATAATGAAACTTATGAATACTTAATGGTACTATGTGCCTATGTATCCTCTAAACATGTGTGTCAGATTGGATAGATTGGCATGCTAATAGGGTATTATTTTAGCAGTACTGCGTAAGGCTTTATGCCTGTATTCATAGCTTTATGTCCGCACTCATGGCTTTATGCCCGCATTCATGGTTTTTATGTCCGATTATGTGTTATCATAGCTTTTTAGTCATATTGACTGCATACATGGTTGATGTTCCGCGTCCCATGGTATGACGGCCTGAGGCACCGCGGTTTCTAGTGCCAACGACCCGTTATCCAGTGCCAACGACCTGTTATCCAGTTTAGTTAGCCTGTCATAGGTTACTTGGAGAGTGAAATTTATTGAAATGAGTGAAGAATAATAGCAACTGAAAATATTAGCAATTAAATAAAAGAGTAAGAATATTTAGAATAAATTAGATTAGTTATTTAGTATAAAGAATTGAAATGAATTGGAACGATATTGAAATTTAATTATTATGAAAAAATCTGTGATAACCTATAAAGTATTGAAAGAAATGATAAAAAGATTTGCAATAGAGATATAACTTAAATAAGCATTACAAATGTATTTTTTTTATAATAATATAAAGCTAAGAATAATATTCTTGGAATTTTTGGGGATGGTACCGTGAATTTAAGAATTAAACGCTTCTGAAGATGAATAAATTAGAACAAAGGATAGTTGACCAAATTATGATCCATTTCTTTCTTTATTTGTATATGTTATTTTCTTGTTATATTATTGCACTACTAAGCAGTAATGCTTAGCGCGATGGATTTGTTTCCCTCGCGCAGGTACTAAAGCTAAAACCCAGTGGACATTTGACTGAGATTTTTGGAGTCTAGATCTATAGAAGTGTCAGAAGTGCTCAAGGTTGTCACCTCCTCAGCAATGAATGTAGATAGGGCTCACATTAGTCATTTTATGTTTTTTTTATATTATAAATATTTCGTATGTTGTAATGTAAACTAAAAATTTATAAGTAATATTTATGTGATGTAAATTAATAAATTGGTTAGTTCATACGTGATTAAATTGTATATCATATAAATTAATGAAACTTAAGAATTTATATATATATAAATAGTGCATTAATGAATATGTATGGAAATGAATGGATTTGTACAAATGAGTATGTGAATTACAAGAATTGAATGTGAGATGACTATGAATGAGATTTTTATTGTAAAATATTATTGAAAATTTCAAGCAGGTGAATAATGAAATACGCCAAACGATAATAAAATAGGGGAAACTCCGCTGGTTTCTCCGTAGAAAAATAATTGATATTAAAATATAACGAGATCAAATTATTAAAGGAATAAAGTAAGATAAGGTAGGATACTCCGACACCGAGTATGACATGTCTTGCTCGATTACACTGTAGTCGAGTAAGGGGTGTTACAAAATCAGTTAAAAAACCACAATACAAAGTAATATTTACAAACCCATCTCTAGAATCTCAAAGTTCTACTCACAAATTATGATTTCAAGACAAACCCAAATATAGAAATGAAGAAGAAATGAAAATCTAAGCTAAGGGACAAAAATACCCAGTAAAAATGGTAAAGAAACTGCTGCTAGAATGTTGTAGATGGTGTCCCTTTTTCTGCTGCAAGCCTCGATCTCACATGCTCCCCTTTCTTCTTCTCTCTTTTGCAAAATCTCCCCCTCTTTTCCTTCTCTTGAAAGAAAGAGAAAAAGGTGTTTATATATGGTTCAGAGGTCTGCCCTAAAATGGATTAAAGGACAGAAGATTCTGGAGAAAATGATGTATTAAATCAGAGGAGCAAAAGTGCCATGTCAGCAGTTTTCATTAAAACGTCACAAGCTGAATCGAATGTGTTGCGCCTTGTGTTGCAAGTTGTATAACTTTCTGCCTAAGAAAAACTTCATATCTGACAACGACACAACCTGTGACACAAGCTGTGTCATAGGTTATGCAACTTTCTGTTTCTTTAACTCAACTTCAAAATTTTGCAATTCAACTCTAATTTCCTCCAAATGGCTGCTCTGATTAAAATACACTATAATTCTCCAAATTTAAGCTATAAAACAAATAAATTCCAAAAATTAAACTAAAAAGTGTAAAAAGGTAAAATTAACAAAATATATACTAATATTTATAGTAATAACTATAAACAAGGATAAATTAAGTGTAAAAATTATACCTAAATAATGATATAAAATACATGCATCATTAGGCACACAATAAATGGATAAAACTTTATAATAATCATAAAATCTGGACTAACTAGTTTAGATCCATAAAATATCTAAAATGTTATATACTCAACTCCAGAACCTTAAAAGAGCTACTCTTTACTCATGTTTAATACAAATATTCTAGCAAAAGAAGAAGTAAAAGATGAAAAGAAAATTAAAACTGAAGAAACCAAATGCGAGAAGTGCAAAAAATGTTGGAGATGATAATGAATCCAAGCTTCAGATGAAATAAATGAAGTTGACGGCTTCTCTTTCTCTCTTTCTTTTTAATTCTTTCTTCTTATAGCAAAAAGTGAGGTAATAATTTTAAAATACCCTCTAACATAAACCCCGAAATGGACTAAAAATGGCGCGAGGTGAGGTCATACATGTGTGACAAGATTTGCTTTGTCACGACCCAACCTATGGGCCAGACCGGCACTAGGACCTGGGCCAGCCTAAAGCCCCCGAGGCCCGTAGTAAGCCTAACTATTCCTTAACCCAACTCTAAGGCTCATTTGGGCTCAATTTCAAGAATTCAACCAGACAGAGTTTGGCTATAAAATAGACCTTTCAACGGGGAGTTTTTGACTCACCCGACCTGTAAACACAATATGTAATCAATTGGAGAGCTCAACTCACCCTCCACATACTCAAGTGTCATAAAAATAAATGGGAGCTCAGCTCCCTCATCCAGTCCATCAACATGCATAAAATAATAAGTTTACAGTTTCAAAATAACAATTTATATTATAGACCCAAATCAAATAAATATTGCTAACACATGCCAAAATTCTAGAAGTTTACAAAATTATAAAAACATAATAAATGACCTGCGAGAGAGAAAAGCAGGTTAACCTCAACAATACCCTCCTGTCGCCTAGAAAAATATTGAACAGGAGTGAGTATTCGACTCAGAGAGTAAAATATCAATTTTAACCATAATCTCTATAATTATCTAAAATTAATACACCCTGTAGAGTGAAATACAACATCAGTAATATTTTCACATCATAACAGCAAAAAGGTAAATTTAGAGCACTCACACACCCAGTAATATCAATCATAATATATGGGAGCTGATCCCCTATACAGCTCTCTCAAATCCAACCTGTGCCAGCGAAGAACTCAAGCCGGACTTTCGCTTAATAAATCAAATCAGGGTCCCAGCGAAGAACTCAAGCCGTGAGTACCCCCGAAGGACCAGGTCCCAGCGAAGATCTCAAGCCGTGTTTACCCGTCCTGTCCATAGCCAACACCACATCACACGCACGCCAACGCACGCACACTACTCCAAATTAACACAACAACATACATGGCACTTTAACAGTTGTGTGCCTAGAGTTTAACTACATAGATATATACATATAAGTGATGCATGGGCATGCTTGAACATATAATAATATCGAAATTATAATTAAAATTAATATTTTACTCACAGACTTGACAGCGGTCACTGTGGCGGCTGGGCAGAGGAAGAAGGCTGTCTCGGCTCACCTGACAATTTTATTACAATTATTTAATAAATTTGACTTAATACAAACTAAGAAAAGACCAAATACGTCTTAAGTCGTGCCGAAAATCTGGCAGAGTCTCCCCTATACCTAGGACCTACCCAACCTGTAAAAGGGCTCAAAACGCACTTCTATATTCACCAACCATATACCCACAACTCAATCATATCACACAGCCCCTCTTGGGCCCATCCAAACAGTCATCAATCACAATATGTAAATTTACAGTTAGTACTTATAATTGATCATTTTTGCAAACACTGCCCAAATAAGCTCTAAAAATTCTAAAACTTTGCCCCGCGGTCCTTAGCAATATTATTAGGCTATTTCAAAAAGAATCATAATTTTCTGAGCTACCACGAATATTTTATGGATTTTTAATCCCATTTAAGTACTAGAAATTATGAAAAAGCAAGGTTCGGGTTTACCTATGCTGATTCCGACTCTGGGGACGCACTCGGGACGTCTGACAATGGTGGGGTAGCCAAAATCTCGATCCAATTCAAAGACTTTTTCGATAGACGGTCTGTCTGGCCGGAAATTCACAGATCCGAACAACTGTCGAATTTCTGCGAATTGAAGATACCTACACAAAACCCACAACACGGGGGTTAGTATAAAATTTTTATGAAATTTTCTAAGCTTATTTAATACTCGAAAAAATACTACGAAGTTTCGTGGGACCCACCGAAAAACAGTGTCAAAAAATCTTGAAATTTATATTGCCGTGAAGCTCTCGACGAGTGGAGCGCTCTGGTACTCTCGGTTTTCTCGTGGGGTTCACGGTTTGCGAGAAATCTAGCCCAAAAGTCAAAATAGGCTAAAACTTCCCAGAAAAAAATTGGACAATCCACTCGATGGATTTTGGTGTTTTTGGTGTTTTTGATGTCTATGGAAAGCTCTCGAGGTGTAGATGGGTTTAGACACAAGACCTAGCCTAATCGGTGGCCGGATCGGCCGGATTTCAGCCGGGAAGACGAAGCGGCGCGCTGCGCATCACGTCGCTTCGCGCGACGTTTCCCGGCGTTCCAGGCGGCGGCCGGCGAAGTGGGGAGGCTGGGGTGGCGCGCTGGCGAGGCGGGGAGGCTGGGGAGGCGGCTGGCCGATGAGGGGAGGTGAGAGGAGAGAGAAAATGGGGGAGAGAGAGAGAGAGAGAGAGAGGAGAACGCGCGCGGGAAGAGGAGAAGAAGAAGAAAAAGGAGCTGGCCCGATTCGGTCGGTCCGATCTGATTCGGTTTGATTTGGCCAGCTCGATTCAGGATACAAAATTTTGAATTTTTACTCTGCCTTGGGATCGAAAACGATGCCCAAAAATTCTAAAAAAATTCTAAAAAACTCAAAAAAATTTGTAGACTCCAAATATATTTTTAGTTTTGCCACGTGATCTTTAAATTAATTTTTAAAAATCATCAAAGTTTATATTTTTGAAAAATTGAACCCGATTTCTAAAACCCAAAAATTTCAAATAATTTCCTAAAATTTAAATAAAGTAAAATATTAATATTTATCCATAAAATAATAAATTTAAAAATTAGGGGTGTTACATTCTTCCCCCCTTACAGAAAATTCGTCCTCGAATTTTATACAAGACAGAATAAAGTACAGAATTATACATTGAATAGATAAGGGTACTTGCTACGCATGTCCCATTCTGACTCCCAGATGCACTCTTCCACTGACTGGCTCCTCCACAAAACCTTAACCATAGGGATTTGTTTTGATCTTAGCTGCCTCACTTGGTAGCCCACTATGGCTACAGGTTGCTCCTCAAACGTCAAGTTTTCTTTTAGCTCTATTACATCCGGTTGTAGCACATAAGAAGGATCAGGAATGTATTTTCTGAGCATGGAGATGTGAAACACAGGATGAACATGAGAAAGTTTGGGTGGTAGCTCCAACCGGTAGGCAACTGCTCCAACTCTATCAGTAACCTCAAAAGGTCCAATATACGGAGGTGCCAACTTGCCCTTCTTTCCAAATCTTATGACTCCCTTCATCAAAGAAACCTTCAGGAATACATAGTCGCCTACTGCAAACTCTACATCCCTCTTTCTGGGGTCTGCATAACTCTTCTGCCTACTGAAAGCTGTTTTCAATCGTTCCCTGATTAAAGGAACTATCTCTGAAGTGTACTGCACTATGTCTACATCATGCACCTTCGCTTCTCCCATTTCCGTCCAACACAGAGGAGACCTACACTTTCTTCCATATAGTGCCTCATAGAGTTCCATCCCTATGCTGGAATGGTAACTGTTATTGTAGGCAAACTCCACCAAAGGTAGCTGATCATTCCATTGACCTCCAAAATCCAAAACACTCATGCGAAGCATGTCTTCTAGTGTTTGGATTGTCCTTTCGGACTGTCCATCTGTCTGAGGGTGTTAAAGCAATACTAAAGTTCAACTGTGTGTCAAGTGCCTCCTGCAACTTCCTCCAAAACTGAGAAGTGAACTGGGGCTCTTTGTCAGATATTATAGAAGTAGAAACTCCATGCAATCTGACTATTTCTCGAATGTAGAGGCGAGCGTACTGTGCCACAGAATATGTAGTCTTCACAGGCAAGAAATGAGCTGATTTAGTTAGGCGGTCTACAAATACCCATATCGAATCATATCCTCGTGTGGTACGAGGCAACCCAATCACAAAATCCATAGTAATCATTTCCTACTTCCATTCTGGGATAGGGAGCTCTTGAAGCTTCCCTGACGGTCTTTGGTGTTCAAACTTCACCTTCTGACAAGTCAAGCACTTGGACACAAAATCTGCTATGTCTCTCTTCATGCCATTCCACCAATAGCTATCTTTCACATCATGGTATATCTTGGTGGAACCTGGGTGGACACTGTACAGTGTATAGTATGCCTCTCGTATGATTTCATTTCTGAGATTGTCCACATCGGGCACACATATCTTAGAACCTTGCATAAGGGCGCCGTCATTGGCAAATCCAAATTCACCACCCTCACCCTGCTGTACTCTTTCTATGATCTTCATCAATTGTTGGTCTTTGTGCTGGGAAACTCTAACTCTGTCTCGCAAGTCTGGCCTCACTGAAAAATGAGCCAACAATACCCCCTCATCTGAAAGATCTAGGATTAAACCTTGATCCATCAACTCATGTACTTTCTGAATCAACGGTCTCTTCTCTACTGAAATGTGTGCCAAACTGCCAGAAGATTTTCTGCTCAAAGCATCTGCTACTACATTGGCCTTCCCAGGTTGGTACTGGACGGTGCAATCATATTCCTTCAAAAGCTCCATCCATATCCTCTGTCTCAAGTTTAAATCCCTCTGTTGGAAAATGTACTTCAAACTCTTATGGTCAGTGTATATCTCGCACACTTCACCATACAGGTAGTGTCTCTAGATTTTTAGTGCAAATACTATAGCCGCCATTTCCAAATCATGGGTGGGGTAGTTCTGCTCATGCCTCTTCAGCTGCCTTGAAGCATAAGCCACTACTTTTCCATTCTGCATCAAAACACACCCTAAGCCAACTCTGGAGGCATCACAGTACACAATATATCCTTTACTACTCATCGGTAGTGTCAACACCGGGGTGGTGGTTAGACACTCCTTAAGCTTTTGGAAACTCTCTTCACAGTCATCTGTCCAAATGAATGGAACATTCTTCCGAGTTAACTTAGTTAGGGGAGCCGCTATCCTAGAAAAATCCTGCACAAAACGCTTATAGTAGCCAGCTAGACCCAGAAAACTTCGCACCTCAGTGACTGTTGTAGGCCTAAGCCAATCAGTCACAGCTTTAATTTTCCTAGGATCCACTTGAATGCCATCACTAGAAACCACGTGTCCCAAGAATGAGATGCTTTCTAGCCAAAATTCACATTTTGAAAATTTGGCATATAGCTGGTGCTCCCTCAAAGTCTGCAACACCATCCTCAAGTGCCACACGTGTTCTTCCTCGGTCCGAGAGTATACCAAAATGTCATCTATGAATACGATGATAAAACGGTCCAAGAATGGTCTGAACACCCTGTTCATCAAGTCCATGAAGGCTGCTAGTGCATTAATGAGTCCAAAAGACATCACCAAGAACTCATAATGACCATATCTTGTCCTAAATGCTGTTTTGGACACATCCTCATTCCTGATTCTCAACTGATGGTAGCCTGATCGCAGGTCTATCTTGGAAAAGAATCTAGCCCCTTGGAGCTGATCAAACATATCATCGATCCGAGGAAGTGGATACTTGTTCTTCACAGTCACCTTGTTCAGCTGTCTATAGTCAATACACAACCTCAATGACCCATCCTTCTTTCTCACAAATAGAACAGGAGCACCCCAGGGTGAAGTGCTCGGACGTATGAAACCCTTGTCCAAAAGCTCCTGTAGTTGCTCCTTTAACTCTTTCAATTCTGCTGGTGCCATCCTGTAAGGCGGCATTGATATGGGGTTTGTACCCGGCACAACATCAATGCAAAACTCTATTTCCCTTCCTGGTGGCAACCCTGGAAGCTCCTCAGGGAAGACATCCATGAATTCTCTAACAACAGGAATATTTTCCATGTTGACACTTTCTATAGCTATATCTCTTACCAATGCCAAATACCCATGACATCCACGCCTTAACATTTTTCTAGCACTAATTACTGACACCAAATTATATGGAGCCACGCTCCTGTCACCATCAAAGCTAAACTCTTCCACACCAGGTATGTGGAAATACACCTTTTTGTTCCTACAGTCTAAAGTGGCATAATGAGTTGCCAACCAATCTATCCCTAAAATTACATCAAAATCCATTACTGGTAAAGGAACCAATTCTGCTGGGAGGATCCTTCCATCCATTACTACTGGGCTACCCGGAAAAACTATGTCTACATCTAAGTTGTCACTAAGTGGGGTAGCTACAGACAAAGGGCATTCTAAAGTTGTAGGGTTTCTACCCAATCTCATGGCAAACACAGGGGAGACAAATGAGTGCGTAGCACCCGGATCTATTAAAACACGAGCCTCATAGGAACAGACCAGAAGAATACCTGCCACAATTGCATTGGAAGCCTGAGCATCCTAGTGGGTTAGGGTGAAAACCTGAGCTTGACCCCTACCCTGAGTTGCGTAACCACATCGACTTCTACTTCTCGACCGCCTCCAAATCCACGTCCCCCTTGTCCTCGGCCCTGTTGGCCACTGAATTGATTGCCTGCCATGCTAGAAGCACTATGGTACAACTGACGAGGAACATTTGCAACAGAACCCTGTGACCCCATCTGTGGCTCACTGAACACGGGGCATTCCCTAGCAAAGTGACCTTATTGGCCACACCTAAAGCATACTCCTGAACCCATTATACAAGGTCCTGAATGTCCTCTTCCGCACTGTGCACAAGGTGCAAAGGAGGATCCTGAACCAGACCCAGAACTGCTGTATCCTGAACTATGACCACTACTGGATCCGTACCCTGGCCTGAACCCTCGAGGTTTGTGTCTAAAACCACTCTTATTGTTCCTACTTTTTCCTCTGTAATTACTCTGGCCACCACTATCCGGAGCACCTATGTGGGGAACACCTGAAGAACCCTCTGCTCTATTTTTCTTTGCCCTTCCGCTGTCATCCACAGCATAGCTAATTTCAATCTGTTTGGCTCGATCAACCACCACATCAAAAGACTGATCCGACATCATGGCCAGGTTTGCATACCTCCTGTCAAGCCCCTTTAGGAACCTCTTCACCTTCATAGTTTCTGTAGCTACTGCTGTAGGGACACTCCTACTCAATTCCAGAAATTCTGTAGCATATTCATCTACAAACCTGCCATTCTATCTTAAGGCCTCAAAGGCCCACTGTTTTTGATCTCTGAAACTTTCTGGTACAAATCGGTTGATGAACAGTTCCACAAACTGAGTCCACGACAAACCCTCCATCCGAGGTAATATGTAGTCATTCATCCATTGTCTAGGCATAGGCCCCATGACATGCTGCATATACTCTATAAGTCTCCTATCAGTCAATTGCAACTATGTTCCTGCCTGTCTACAGGAATCCAAAAACCGATATGCATCGTCTGACATATCATAAGTACCAGGCACCAACTTCTTGAAATTGATTATCTATTTGTAAGGTTCCCCTCTTGGTGCGGTGGACTGCTGCTGCTGTGGAGGGTGGACCATATACTGTGCCGTTATATCGATGGTTCTCTACAACCCAACTAGAGTAGCTGCCATTAGGTCCATGGGACCTTGTGCCATAAAAGATTGATCATGAACTGGTGGCAGTTGCTCTTCTACTTGACCAGCTCTAGGCCTCCTACCCCGCCTCCTCAGGGCAGGCGCCTCATCCTGTGCCAAAACCTCATCAGGCACATCTGGTTCTGGTGCAGTGGCAGCTCTCCTGCTTCTACGCATTTTCCTGAAATTTAGCAGCATTAGCCTACAATATTCAAAACAGCATGTTACACAGCTCTATAGACTCATATTACACACAATTATATGAAGCAGAAACTAGAAGCAAAGATGACAATGCAAGACGAATGTGGACCCTATTTTCCGCATGTGACTCCTAGTAGACTCTTCCCAACACTTTAGACAATTATTCCCTATGAATCTGGAGCCTAAGCTCTGATACCACATTTGTCACGACCCAACCTATGGGCCGGACCTGCACTAGGACCTAGGCCAGCCTAAAGCCCCCGAGGCCCATAGTAAGCCTAACTATTCCTTAACCCAACTTTAAGGCCCATTTGGGCTCAATTTCAAGAATTCAACCGAATAGAGTCCGGCTATAAAATAGACCTTTCAACGGGGAGTTTTTGACTCACCCAACCTGTAATCACAATATGTAATCAATTGGGGGGCTCAGCTCACTCTCCACATACTCAAATGTCATAAAAATAAATGAGAGCTCAGCTCCCTCATCCAGTCCATCAACATGCATAAAATAATAAATTTACAGGTCCAAAATAACAATTTATATTGCAGACCCAAATCAAATAAATATTTCTAATACATGCAGAAATTCTAGAAGTTTACAGAATTATAAAAACATAATAAACAACCTGCGAGGGAGAAAAGCAGGTTAACCTCAACATTACCCTCCTGTAGCCTGGAAAAATATTGAACAGGAGTGAGCGTTCAACTTAGAGAGTAAAATATCAATTTTAACCATAATCTCTATAACTATCTAAAACTAATGCACTCTGTAGAGTGAAATGCAACATCAGCAATATTTTCACATCATAACAGTAAAAAGGTAAATTTAGAGCACTCACACACCCAGTAATATCAATCATAATATATGGGAGCTGATCCCCTATACAGCTCTCTCAAATCCAACCTGTGCCAACGAAGAACTCAAGCCGGACTCTCGCTTAATAAACCAAATCGGGGTCCCAGCGAAGAACTCAAGCCGTGACTACCCCCGAAGGACCGGGTCCCAGCGAATATCTCAAGCCGTGTCTACCCGTCCTGTCCATAGCCAACACCACATCACACGCACGCCAACGCACGCACACTGCTCCAAATTACCACAACAACGTACATGGCACTTTAACAGTTATGAATGCAACATAAAACGTGCCTAGAGTTTAACTACATAGATATATACATATAAGTAATTCATGGGCATACTTGAACATATAATAATATCGAAATTACAATTAAAATTAATAGTTTACTCACAGACTTGACAATGTCACTTTGTGGTGAGCGGAGGAAGAAGGTCGACTCACTGACAATTTTATTACAATCATTTAATAAATTTGACTCAATACAAACTAAGAAAAGACCAAATACGTCCTAAGTCATTGCGAAAATCCGGCAGAGTCTTCCCTATACCTAGGACCTACCCAACTTGCAAAAGGGCTCAAAACGCACTTCTATATTCACCAAACATATACCCACAACTCAATCATATCACACAGCCCCTCCTGGGCCCCTCCAAATAATCATCAATTACAATATGTAAATTTACAGTTTAGTCCTTATAATTGATCATTTTTGCAAAAACTGCCCAAATAAGCTCTAAAAATTCTAAAACTTTGCCCTGCGGTCCTTAGCAATATTATTAGGCTATTGTAAAAAAGAATCATAATTTTCTGAGCTACCACGAATATTTTATAAATTTGTAATCCCATTTAAGTACTAAAAATTACAAAAAAGCAAGGTTCGGGTTTACCTATGCTGATTCTGACTCCTGAGATGCGCTCGAGACGTTTGATAATGGTGGGGTAGCCAAAATCTCGATCCAATTCGGAGACTTTTTCAGTAGCCGATCTGTCTGGCCGAAAATTCACAGACCCGGACAACTATCGAATTTCTGCGAATTAAAGATACCTACATGAAGCCCACAACATAGGGGTTAGTATAAAATTTTTACTAAATTTTCTAAGCTCATTTAATGCTCAAAAAAATACTACGAAGTTCCGTGGGACCCATCGAAAAACGGTGTCAGAAAATTTTGAAATTTATATTGCCGCGAAGCTCTCGATGAGTGGAGCGCTCTGGTACTCTCGATTTTCTCTTGGGGTTCACGGTTTGCGAAAAATCTAGCCCAAAAGTTAAAATGGGCTAAAACTTTCCGGAAAAAAATTGGACAATTCGCTCGATGGATTTTGGTGTTCTTGGTGTCTATGGAAAGCTTTCGAGGTGTAGATGGGTTTAGACACAAGACCCGGCCTGTAACACCCCTAATTTTTTTAAATTTATTATTTTTGGGTAATTATTGATATTTTATTTTATTTGAATTTTAGGAAAGTATTTGAAATTTTTCGGATTTTAGAAATTAGGTTCGATTTTTCTAAAAATAAAAACTTTGATGATTTTTAAAATTTAATTTAAAGACCACTTGGCAAAACTAAAAATATATTTGAAGTCTATGAATTTTTCTGAGTTTTCTAGAATATTTCTGGAATTTTTGGGTCTCGTTTTTGGTCCCAAGGCAGAGTAAAAATTCAAAATTTTGTATCCTAAATCGAACTGGCCGAATCGAACCGGACCGATCGAATCAGATCGTCTCCTTCTTCCTTTTCTTCTCCTTGCGGGCGTCCCGACCTCCCTCTCTCTCTCTCCCGTTTTCTCTCTCCTCCCTCCTCCCCTCGCTGCGCCGCCACCTCCCCAGCCACCTCAGCTCGCCGGCGCGCAGCCCCACCAACTCCCCATGGCCGGTTGACGCCCCAGGCGACCGGAAAACGCGCGCAAACGCCTCCCTTGCGCGCGTGTGATGCTTTGTTTTTCGAGCCGAAATCCGGCTGATCCGACCACCGATTGGGTCGGGTTTTGTGTCAAACAATATAGACTCGTCGAGAGCTTTCCATAGACACCAAGAACACCGAAATCCATCGAGCGGTTTGTCCAATTTTTGTCTGAGAAGTTTTAGCCCATTTTGACTTTTGGGCTAGATTTCTCACAAACCGGGAACCCCACGAGAAAACCGAGAGTACCAGAGCGCTCCACTCGTCGAGAGTTTGGCGATATAAATTTCAAATTTTTTCGACACTGTTTTTCGGTGGGTCTCACTGAACTTCGTAGTGTTTGTTCGAGCATTAAATGAGCTTAGAAAATTCCGTAAAATTTATGTACTAACCCCCGTATTGTGGGCTTCGTGTAGGTATCTTCAATTCGTGGAAATTCGATAGTTGTCCGGGTCTGTGAATTTCCGGCCAAACAGACCGGCTATCGAAAAAGTCTCCGAATTGGATCGAGGTTTTGGCTACCCCTCCATTTTCAGATGTCCCAAGCGCATCCCCGAAGTCAGAATAGGCATAGGTAAACCCGAACCTTACTTTTTCATAATTTTCTAGTACTTAAATGGGATTAAAAATCCATAAAATATTCGTGGTAGCTCAGAAAATTATGATTCTTTTTGCAATAGCCTAATAATATTGCTAAGGACCGTGGGGCAAAGTTTTAGAATTTTTAGAGCTTATTTGGGCAATTTTTGCAAAAATGATCAATTATAAGGACTAAACTATAAATTTACATATTGTGATTGATGACTGTTTGGATGGGCCCAGGAGGGGCTGTGTGATATGATTGAGTTGTGGGTATATGGTTGGTGAATATGGAAGTGCGTTTTGAGCCCTTTTGCAGGTTGGGTAGGTCCTAAGTATAGGAGAGACTCTGCCGGATTTTCGGCACGACTTAGGACGTATTTAGTCTTTTCTTAGTTTGTATTAAGTCAAATTTATTAAATGATTGTAATAAAATTGTTAGGTGAGCCGGGACAGCCTTCTTCCTCCGCCCAGCCGCCACAGTGACCGCTGTCAAGTCTGTGAGTAAAATATTAATTTTAATTGTAATTTCACTATTATTATATGTTCAAGCATGCCCATGCATCACTTATATGTATATATCTATGTAGTTAAACTCTAAGCATATTTTATGTTGCATTCACAACTGTTAAAGTGCCATGTATGTTGTTGTGGTAATTTGGAGCAGTGTGCGTGTGTTGGCGTGCGTGTGATGTGGTGTTGGCTATGGACAGGATGGGTAGACACGGCTTGAGATCTTCGCTGGGACCCAGTCCTTCGAGGGTAGTCACAGCTTGAGTTCTTCGCTGGGACCCCGATTTGGTTTATTAAGCGAAAGTCCGGCTTGAGTTCTTCGCTGGCACAGGTTGGATTTAAGAGAGCTGTATAGGGGATCAATTCCCATATATTATGATTAATATTACTGGGTGTGTGAGTGCTCCAAATTACCTTTTTACTATTATGATGTGAAAATATTGCTGATGTTGTATTTCACTCTACAGGGTGCATTAGTTTTAGATAGTTATAAAGATTATGCTTAAAATTGATATTTTACTCTCTGAGTTGAACGCTCACTCCTGTTCAATATTTTTCTAGGCCACAGGAGGATATTTTTGAGGTTAACCTGCTTTTCTCCCTCACAGGTCGTTTGTTAATGTTTGTATAAACCTGTTAACTCTAGAATTTTCGCATGTATTAGAAATATTTATTTGATTTGGGTCTGTAATATAAATTGTTATTTTGGACCTGTAAACTTATTATTTTATGCATGTTGATGGACTGGATGAGGGAGCTGAGCTCCCATTTATTTTTATGACATTTGAGTATGTGGAGGGTGAGCTGAGCTCCCCAATTGATTACATATTGTGTTTACAGGTCGGGTGAGTCAAAAACTCCCCGTTGAAAGGTCCATTTTATGGCCAGACTCTGTCCGGTTGAATTCTTGAAATTGGGCCCAAATGGGCCTTAGAGTTGGGTTAAGGAATAGTTAGGCTTACTGTGGGCCTCGGGGGCTTTAGGCTGGCCCAGGTCCTAGTGCCGATCCGGCCCATAGGTTGGGTCGTGACACGGCCCAATCGGTGGCCGGATCGACCGAATTTCGGCCGGGAAGATGAAGCAGCGCGCTGCGCGCCGCGTCGCTTCGCGAAACGTTTCCCGGCGTTCCAGGCGGCGGCTGGCAATGGGAGGAGGCTGAGGTGGCGCGCTGGCGAGGTGGGGAGGCTGGGGAGGCGGCTGGCCGGCGAGGGGAGGTGAGAGGAGAGAGAAAATGGGGGAGAGAGAGAGAGAGAGAGAGAGGAGAACGTGCGCGGGAAGAGGAGAAGAAGAAGAAAAAGGAGCCGGCCCGATTCAACCGGTCCGATCTGGTCCGGTTCGATTCGGTCGGTTCGATTCAGGATACAAAATTTTGAATTTTTACTCTGCCTTGGGACCGAAAATGAGGCCCAAAAATTTCGAAAAAATTCTAGAAAACTCAGAAAAATTCGTAGACTCCAAATATATTTTTAGTTTTGTCACGTGGTCTTTAAATTAATTTTTAAAAATCATCAAAATTTATATTTTCGAAAAATCGAACCCTATTTCTAAAACCCGAAAAATTTCAAATAATTTCCTAAAATTTAAATAAAGTAAAATATTAATATTTATCCATAACATAATAAATTTAAAAATTAGGGGGTGTTACATGCTTCTTCAACCAACTAATAAGAAAGTGCATAACTGGAAATGTGCTCATGCAACCTCTTATACAGAGTCAGAACTGGAAAGAATAAGTGAAGATATGTTTGCATAACCATGTAAGTCCTTACGCATCTTTTGATAAGTTTCAGAGAATTTTTGTGAAGGTGCATAGGCTGTGGAAAAGGTTGTGCACATTTGGATAATCCTGAGAGATTTTCTGATCGATTGCATAGGCTAATGCATAACATATACATGAGGCTTTGCATGTTTCGACATAATTAAGTTCATATTTCGTGAAGGTATATAGGCTATGCAGGAAGCTATGCATCTTTTGTTAGGCTTGCAATATCTTTTCAGTCTCTCATATAAGATAGTGCATAACTTATGCACTGGGTTATACAACTTTCGGTAAGTTAAAAATTTCTTTCATTTTCTGGACGCAAGCTGCATAGGCTATGCAACTCCTTATGTAACTTTTGGCAGCCTTCAAAATTTTTTGATTTTTAGGCTTCATTTTTGACACTTTTGGATTTGAAATTTACTCTTTACTTGTACAATTGCTTTTTAATCACTTAAAAATACTATTTTATCTACAAAATAAAATTAAAATTATAAATTAATCCAAAATTAGTAATTATAAAAAATTAACTAAATAACTAGTGAAGTTAACTAAAAATAACTAACAAATGAATAGAATGACTATGAAATTTAATCAAAATTGTTACATGAAATGCATGTATCATAATATAAGGATTATAAGTTAAAATTGACAATTTTAGTTGTAGTTGAATGCTAAAGTTTTTTTTTAAAACTATTATTTACTTGGCTTTCATTGATTTTTAAATTTAATATCTCACAATTTTAATATCATTATATTACAATTCATTAATTAAAATTTTAATTTTTAATGATATAGTTTTCAATTTAATATTAATTAAAATATTATTTGATCAATTATAAAAACAATAAATTTAATATAGTAATTCAATAAAAAAAATTGCAATTCCAATTTTTCCTCTAAGAATAATTGAGCATGGAAAGTGATAGGGTAGTTGGGGTGACATTAAATGGTATGGCATAATTTCTACGAAGGAAAATGAAATGAAATTATTACTTGTGAGCCGCTTGGGTTGCTTTCATGGTTCCCTCTTCCATGTCGTTTTATGTCTTGGCGGTGTCCCTACTCCCTACATTTTTAGGCACGCATTAGACTTTTCTCAATCTCCGCCTATTCAAAAGTCCAAATTCCCAATTTATTATACACATAATCTCAGCCGTTCAAATATTTGATCTCTGCGACTACCAGTCCACTTCAATCATGTTATATAATATTTGGATAAAATATTTTTCTTTTATTTTTTAATTCATTTAACTTTAAAGAATGCTCAAATTCAATATTTTTTTTTCAAAAAATCTTTATATTTTAATTAAAAAAATAATTAAATTACCTAAATTATAATAAAATATTTTTTAATTTAATTAAATTATTCTTTATTTCACGTAATTAAGAGAGATAGAAAAGTAAATTATATAAATAAATATTGTATTCAATAGATATAAGATAAAAATAACAAAATAATTAATATTTTTTAATTTTTGAAAATAATAAATATTTTTAAACAAAATAATTTTTTAAAAATGACATATAAAAAATATACAAAGAGAGTATTTTTAAAAGTTTTTCGTATAATTTAATATTATATTTAATTTAAAATTTCATAATTTTAAAAAAATTACTCAAATACTAATAAGTTAAAAATCATTTGTATAAAATATTTTTTAATTAATTTTTATAAAATATAAATGCTAATTTATGATTATGGCTAACATTTTATTTCAATTGCACTTAAAATCCTTTTTTTTTTAATAAACATTTCAATTTACCTTTTAATAATATTTCATTTAAATTTATAAATCCAAGTTTATAGAAATTAATTAATGAGAAAAATAGCTTATACTTATTTATGTGCATTTGATAATAAATAATATATGGTCACTTTAATATCATATTGCAAACGAAAGTCCAACATCAAAATAAAATCAAAGTGTTGAAGTCAGTGGCATAGGAAGGAGTAAATTTTCTCTTTCACGTGACTTGACTAAATGAAAGAAAGATACTAAAATATATTAAAAAATAAATGAAATGATTAAAGTGTTTAAATTTTTAAAATTAAATGATATATTTTTTTAAAATATAAATACTCAAATGTTAATAATATTAAAATTTAGATAAAAAATAAAAAAATTACCCCCTTATAGTTTTTAACAATGATGTTAATATCTGTGAGTTTAACTTTTTCCATAAACAATTACAACTTAATTAACCTTCTATATATATATATATAATTTTTTTTATTTATTTTGAAATTTAAAATTAAAACCTCATATTTAAAAATTATTTTAACACTATTTAATTAATGTCGATTGGTAAATGAAATAAATTGTGTAAATGACTTTATTTAGGATAAATTATTTATAAGAAAATAATTTAACTATATTTTCATATAATTATGTTTATTTTTAAATTTTTTAAAAGTATATTTTTTAAAATTTAAAAAAATAATTTTTTTTTAAAATATAAAATTAATTAAATTAAATTATTATAAAAATGTAGATAAGGAAAATGAAATTTACAGGAAAATGGGCTATCATTTCAAAAAGAAAGAAAGAGACTTGTCTCAATCTCAATTTTCTTTTGAAAGTTATAGCTCTTAAATTATATATTAAAAAATTGTCATCTTTACTCTAATAATTTTCATAAATTATCTTGAATGCAAGTAGGAAAAAGCTTTGGGAGAGGATGAAAAGATTACTGAAAAAAAAAATTATATGTAAAAAAAAAAAAGTCTATTTCTGTAAGTTTCTTTTATTATTATTATTTATTTACATTTTATTATTTTTATTATTAAATAAATTATTATTAAGCCATCAAGCGATGATTGTTAACGGGAATTCAAAAACACGCAGACAGAGCTTTCTAGAAACCATCGAACGCTCCTATTCGTCGATGGTTTCAAAGTGCGCCATCGCTCAATCATATCCAACTGAGAGATTTAGTACGACGACGGTGCTTTCGCTTTACAACAAATAACAGCCCAATAATAATGGTGCTTCATATCTTCCTTTTGCCATTAGAATATCTCTAAATTCAAACGACAGACAGTGAGACTAGCAAAATTTATAGACCAATAAGATAAATTCTTTTATATAAAAAAAAATTGGCATACGATGACGGTTCACCTTCGTCCACGTCATTCACCAGAGGCCAAAACCGCGTAAAGTGTGATAATCCGGAATCTCGATACAGTCATCTTTCCATCTTTGGTGAGGCCGTGTCTACAGAGTACAAAGCAATCAACACGTGGCGCGTACTCACTCCATGGCGGTTAGATATTTGGAACATAGTGGGCCCGTATCCTCCATCCTAAATTTCATTTGAATTTGCTTTTCATTTGCGTTTTGGTTTCATTTTTTCCTTTTTTTTTTTTTTTTTCCTCCGATTGGAATTATAAAAAAGTAAAAATTAAAAAAAAAAAAAGAAAGGTGAAGGAAAAGATTTGCTAGGAGCAGCCATAGAAGTAGTTCCACCACAGGGTCGTCTTTTTGCCCCCAAAAACCCATTAAAAGGGAGAAGCCAATAGTCTTTTCCTCTCTCTGGTTCTGTGTAGTTAAAACTTCGAAGTGAAGGGTAAAATTCAAGGACTTTAATAAGCCAGAACTTTTGCCTGGTGCTCTCATTTTTGCATTTAATAAAGGTATGTTCTTTCTGATCTTTAAATGTTTGCTGGAATTTATTATTGTTGGGTTCGTTTTCGGTTCTGAGTTCTCAGTGATGATGTTCTTTTAGGTTGGTTTTAAAACGTAGTTAAAGAAGGGAACTTGAGCTGTGGGTTTTAGTACTTGGTTTGGTATTTGTGGAAAGTGGAAACTATGAACTGCGAGATACTAAATATTTGTTTGCCTTTTCGTGTTAATTTTATCCTCAGGAACCAGACACAGCGTAGGTTAGATGGCGCAGTTATATTTTTTAGGATTGTAACTGCTTTCTGTTTCATATATTTATTTTAGTTCTGCAAATTCTTTGTGGTTGCTTGTTTGCTTGTTTAAAGGCTCTGAATTCATCTGCAAGTTCCGTGCTTTTAACAATTTTATGGTAGTTTTGTTACAACTTCTTTAAATGGAATATCGGTGTTTTGATTTCTGTTCCTCCCAAAAATTGCTTATATTAAACAAACCCATATTTCCTTTCTTGTTTAAGTGTTTGAAATTGAAAGTGTTTTTGAATGTTCTTCGTTACAATTTTGTAGAAAAAAAAGGGAGTTCGAACAAGGCCTGATAAAGGAGAACTATTTCGATGTGCAGTGGGTCAAAGACACCAACTCATACTGGTTTCATCATGGAGAAGAATGAATTTCAACGACAAGATGGGTTTTGCTGTGATCTCTCTTTTCTGCTCGAATTGTCTGCCTCGAATGATCTTATTGGGTTTAAGAGAGAAATTGAAGGAGGCCGTGATGTTGATGAGCTAGGCTTGTGGTATGGAAGGAGAATTGGCTCAAAAAAGATGGGGTATGAGGAGCGGACACCCCTTATGATTGCTGCCTTATATGGAAGCAAAGATGTGCTGAAATATATCTTAGAAATGGGCTGTGTTGATGTTAATAGGTGTTGTGGGTCTGATGGGGCCACGGCGCTTCATTGTGCTGCTGCAGGTGGTTCTGTTTCTTCTCTTGAGGTTGTTAAGCTCTTGCTCGATGCCTCTGCTGATCCTAATACTGTTGATGCAAATGGAAATAATGCTAGTGACTTGCTTGTTCCATTTGTTAGTTCTGGTTCTAATTCAGGGAGAAAGGCACTAGAGCTTGTGCTAAAGGGTGGTTGTTATAGTGATGAATCTTGTGTTTTGGCTAATCAGAATCCTAATGAAATTGATAGGCAAGAACAACAGGAAGTTTCAACACCCATATTTTCAAAAGATGGTACTGAAAAGAAAGAGTATCCTGTTGATCTCACTCTTCCAGATATCAAGAATGGCATATATGGTACTGATGAATTTAGAATGTATACGTTTAAGGTGAAGCCTTGCTCAAGGGCATATTCCCATGATTGGACGGAATGCCCATTTGTTCACCCTGGTGAAAATGCTAGGCGGCGAGATCCAAGGAAATACCATTATAGCTGTGTCCCATGCCCTGAGTTTCGGAAGGGGTCATGCAGGCAGGGTGATGCTTGTGAGTATGCACATGGTATTTTTGAGTGCTGGCTTCACCCTGCACAATATCGAACACGTCTTTGCAAAGATGAGACTAGTTGTGCAAGAAGGGTTTGTTTTTTTGCTCACAAGCCTGAAGAGCTTCGGCCCTTGTATGCCTCAACAGGTTCGGCTGTGCCTTCACCTAGATCCTTCTCAGCCAATGTTTCAGCGCGGGACATAGGTTCTATCAGTCCACTTGCTCTTGGTTCTCCATCTATCTTGATACCAGCTACTTCAACACCACCGATGACTCCCTCTGGGTCCTCATCTCCTATGGGTGGATGGCCAAACCAGTCTAATATTATACCTCCTACCTTGCAGCTTCCTGGTAGCAGGTTGAAATCTGCACTGAGTGCTAGAGATCTGGATTTAGACATGGAGTTGCTTGGGCTTGATAGTCACCATCGCTGGCAACAACAATTGATGGATGAGATATCTGGTCTCTCCTCACCCTCCAGTTGGAATAATGGTTTGTCTACTGGTTCAGCTTTTGCCGTCTCTGGTGATCGAACTATAGAGTTGAATAGGCTTGGACGAGTGAAGCCAACTAACCTTGAAGATATTTTTGGATCTCTTGATCCTTCAATTTTGCCTCAATTGCAGGGACTTTCGGTGGATGCCTCAGCATCCCAATTACAATCTCCAAAAGGAATTCAGATGCACCAGAACATTAACCAGAAGCTCCGCCCTAGTTACCCTACCAACTTCTCATCTTCTCCTGTGAGGACATCGTCCTTTGGGATTGATGCATCTGGGGCAGCTGCAGCAGCAGTTTTGAATTCGAGGTCTGCTGCCTTTGCTAAGCGGAGCCAGAGTTTCATTGAACGAAGTGCTGTGAACCGTCATACTGGGTTTTCTTCACCAACATCTTCTGCAACCACAATGCCTTCTAATCTTTCAGACTGGGGTTCCCCTGATGGCAAATTGGACTGGGGTGTCCAAGGAGAGGAGCTTAATAAGCTGCGCAAGTCTGCTTCTTTTGGCATTCGAAGCAATGGCAGCAGTTTGGCAACAGCTGCAGTCTCAGCGCCTGCAATTCTCTATGAGCCAGATGTGTCATGGGTTCAGTCCCTGGTAAAGGATACCCCTCCTTTGAATTCTGGGCACTTGGGTGTTGAGGAACAGCAGCTACAATGCCATCTTAACACTGGTGGTTCAGAAATGCTTCCAGCTTGGGTGGAGCAATTGTGCATTGAGCAGGAGCAGATGGTGGCTTAAAGCAACAGAAGCCCCCAGTTGGCTCCTAATTTAACATTTTAACTAGTTTATTTTTTCTATTTTTTTAATATTTATTAGTTTCAACTTCTATCTAGCGGCAAGAAATTGAAGAAAGAAAAGAAAAAAAGAAGAAAAAGGGCAAAGGTCCAAGGGGAGAAAACAAAGAAGTTGGGCAGAATGAAGGATATCTGCTCATGGCGATACGCTTTTTCTAGTTAATTTGGTTCTGTTGTAACTAGAGTTAATATATTCTTCTGAAGCATATTCTTGTGCTGATGAGAGAAGGGCTAGATGGTGCAAAGTACCTTATTTCCGGGTGGCCTATTCTTTGGTTTATTTTTACTTATTGTAGGTTTGTATACATCTCATTGTACTATAAAGCTGTTACGTTAATTACTGAATTCAATATGTTTCAAATTTCAGTATATCAACATTTCTCTGTTATGCTTATGCAAGCATTTGCTAAAAATGCTTTCACATTGACATCACCACCTTCTTGTTTCTATTTGAGCACACTAAAGCTGGAAAATTATGCTAGTGGATATTGGTATTTAGGTGTAGTTTGTATATGGTGCCCTATGGCTGGAAAAGAATGAATGTAGACACTGGCATTCAGCTTTCAACATCAAACATGTGTCAGCTTCCAACTCCTTTGCTTTTTTTCTTGCTTTCTTTTTATGCCATGTCAATTTTGTACACTTATGACCTTTTTGAATTCTGAGTATTACTTTCGGCATTCTAAAGGAGAAGGCTAATTGGCTCCACCTCCATATTCTCAGAGAGATTGTTGAGCACAAAGAAAAGGCAATCCTGCAAGCATATCTTATAATGCCTATTTTCATCCTACTTCGTTGAGTTTAGTTTTGCATTATTGTTAAGAAAAATTATGTTTGCTAGAAGGTATTAAAACTTAATTGAAAATTCAATTTGACATATGCTAATTATAAGAATTTGAAAATAATAAAACATCTTTTTTTAAATTTTTTTAGCAGTATTTAAAATAAAATTTTTTCTAAAAAACATTATTTTTGGTTTCAAATCTAACTGCCAACCAGGGATTTAGTAGTGGGGTGAGCACTAAATCAAAGAAAAAGAATTTTTTTTTTCTTGCTGATGTAGGGGGCGAGAAGAAGAAGAAGAATTTATGATGCGTACTCGGCAAGTATACGGGTCGTTTAAGTAGTAAAAAAAAAGATATCATCCCACAGAGATTTGTTGTTTGAGTACCAAACTATAAAAGTCACGATTATTTGAGCTATCGATAATGTGTGCCAAAAAGTAGAGTAGAGATGTAACAAATTAAATTGGAAAAATAAGGAAATTATAATGAAATAAGCAATTAAATTTCTAAGCACTATACTAATTTACTAAAATTTCAACAAGTAATTAAAGATTTAATTAATTAATGTCAAAATTGATTCTAGAGTTGAGGTTCATGAAGTAAATTTTATTGGGATTTGAATAGGTAAAACCAAGATTAAAGAAAATACAAGTTTGAAGGAAGTTGATTCTGATTTTCTTTAATTCCTCTTTCAAGTAAACTAAAGAGTGTTTTAAAGGAAACTAAAACCCATTCTCATGCGATGTTTAATTATCCAAAACCCTTTAAGCTCTTTAATCAATTTGAAATTCCTCTTAACCCACTAGTTTATTTCTAACACTAGGTGATTAAATTCATTATCTTGATTATCTATCATAGATTTTCACCTCTTGGTCCTTCAATCTAAGATTAAGAACAAAACTCAAGGAGTACCAATAATGGGTATGTAAATAAGCACACAAGATAAAAATTAAAACTTATATATTCTAAAATCTAGTTAAAAAGAGTCTAAATCTACAAATAAAACTTAAATAATTACACTCAACTCTGAAATCCCAAGTATCTACTCACTCATATTTGTATTTACAAGTAGAAAATATGAAATGGAGCAAGAAAATATGAAAATAAGACTAAAAATAAAAGAACCCAGAATAAGAGAATCTAAATCTCTGAAAATAGAAGCTGGAAACGTCACTCTGCAGGTGTCCTTCCTCCAGAGAATGGCGTGGTTCCTTCTTTCCTTTCTCTTTTGATTTTTCTCTCTCTTTCTCCTTCTAGTAAAAATGAGAATGTAATACTTATATATCCCCTCAAACTTTGCCCTAAAAATGGTCTCTAAAGAGATAAAGACAAAATGTATAAAAGGTGTGAAAAGAGAAAATTTTTTCATGTCAACCCAACGCTATCCCACACGCCTCATATTGATTTAAGTTATTTTCAACATGCCTCATGTTGATTCGGAGGGAGAGCCTTTAGATTCTGCACGACCAGCTACACAGGATATGTTGAAGTCCTTGAAACTTTTGGCAGATTTTGTTCCAAAATCTCTGTCTGCACGACTCAGTGTTGAATCTACATGCCTCATTTATCTTCACACGACCTTCAACAAGGGGCATGTTGAAGCCCTTGAAAATCTCGGCTGGTCTTCTTCCTTAAGCAAATTTTCTGTATTGTTTACACTACTTTAAGCTTACAAATCACTTTGAATTTCTTCTATATGGACCTTTTTGCCTTTAAACCTTATTAAAACTTATCAAAAACATTAAAATTCCAAAAATCAAATATAATGAAACTAAAATTAATAAATTAACTAAAATAAGCATTAAAAGCATAAAATTACTAAACTAAAAAGAGCAAAATAAATGCAAAACTACCCTAAAATACCTATATAAAATGGGTTTATCAAATTCTCCCAAACTCAAACCTTTGCTTATCCTTAAGCAAATTAAAAACAATTATATACAATTGGGGTACCTTTTTCTTAGATTCATGAAAATCACTCATCCAAGTTTTTAAACTTACCTCTAGCCACCAACAAACTATATACCTATCTTCAAGGTATAAGAAATTCATTTCTCATCAAAGTTATCACTGCTTAGCCTTAGGTCAATTATTCATTCCATCAAATCCAAACCAATCAATTACATAGAGAAATTATGCTCAAATAGGCTCTAAAACAATCCGTAAACTAAAGTATCTCAAATAATGATAGAAATAATTAAATGGATGAATAATGTGCCAATCCCATAGCCAAACCAACTAATCCAATCTCCACTAATGTAGCAAAACACTATCAAGAGATTAAAATGACTTTTAATCGTTGTAATAGGGCTAAGGGGTAATAATATGGCTAACAAAGAAAAGGTAAAAGGAAAGTAAAACATGAGAATAATTAAATTGTTAAAAAGATTAAGATACACTTCTTTTTTATTTTTATTTTTATTTTATTATTATTTTTTTTGAATTAAATGGGAGGAAGAACTTTACAATAAATCACCAATGCTAGCATACAATTTTTAAAACTCTTTTAGGGACTACATAAATAACATTGAATTTTGCATTGCAATTGTCTCTTTTTAATCCACCCCCAAACTCATTTCTTTGTATACTTTGGTGGTAAATAATTTTTCACAACATGATATGATTGCTAGCCAATTTTACTTTAGTACTTCTCCCACTTGATTATTATATGCTTCTCTCTCTCTCTCTCTCTCTCTCTCTCTCTCTCTCTCTCTCTTTTTGTATCTATCACTTAAACAAATTATTCTCATAAGTGTTTAGGTTTATGGTTAGGTAGATTATGGGTACCAAGGAAATAAGGGGTATAAATGAAGGCTCAAATTAGTTTCAAAGGGAAATTTTAAAGTGAGGTTGGTTAGGGCTAAAAATGTGGATTTTAAAATTCAAAGAATGCCTCGATCATTTCTCTTTTCAAGTGAATGCCAATATTTCACCTCGAAAGATCTAGAAGGCTTGTTCTAGGATTGGTGAGACACAATTAGTTATTTCTTACTCTAGAGTTTTCTCTAGGCATTCAAAACTCAATGTAATTAATTGAGTGACCCTTGGCGAAGAAGATATAAACCTAGATAAGAATCTTATAGCCTTATAGTAATCTGGAACTTTCAATCCATCAAACCCATCTAGAGGCAAGCTCAATCGCTTTTCAAAATTATTCTCAATCTTCTAAAAATTAGGTAAAAATTTATTTTTTATATATGCATGATTCCTAAAATGAAAGCAAAAATTAAATAAAAATAAAAAAGAAATAAAAACTATACATAATCTATATGCTATCTATATGCAAGTGTATATATTTACATGGTGTAAGTGTATGGTGTATGTGAACTAAGTAACTAAGTATAAATGAAATGCAATAAAATGCAATTTATGTAATGTAAATAAAAAAGATTAAAAATTTTGTAAAAATTTTGCCCTCCTCCAAACTCAAATGAGACAATGTCCTCATTGGCTTAATTGAAGTGGCAAGAATGTAAATGAAATCAATTAATGATAGCTCAAGAGATATAAACCAAGAAAGAGTGGAAAAGAGTTACCATGTAGAACATACATGCCTAGTGTTGAATGATCAGAATATATACTTGAGGCATGTGAATTATAAGTATTTAGAGCATGAGGCATGTTAATAAAAAAGCATAAGGCCTGTTGAAGTAAAGGTAAATTGGCATACCCTGTGCTTAATGCTGATCAACTGACACTGGGAACCAACATAGGGCATGTCATGCTCCATGAAAATTTCAGTGGGTTTCAAAAATTTTGCAATTTGAAGCAATTAAAATAGGTCACATGATAGCTTAACCCTTAGCATGAGGCATGTTAAAGGAAAGCTGTTTCAACATGCTGCATGTGAATGTTTAGAAGTTACCTCAGATGCTGTATTGCAATAGCTAACAGAAGAGCAACTGCTATATTTTCAATAATCCAGTTATATGACTATCAAAAAGCAATATCAATAATGCTATTACAATAGCCAATAGAGACTGAGATTAAAGAAAATGATAAATTCAATAGAAATCTGGATTATAAAGACAATGCATGTAACACAACAAAATAAATCAATGCAGCCAGCAATCAGGAACAAGCCAACTTAAGATTCATGAAACAAACAAGAATAAAGGAAAACAAAAATTTAAGCCATTTACAAATAGATAAAACATGTAGAAGTTCTAATAACCATGAAATTAACAGTTGAAACATAAAGCAGACTGACCAATTTACACTTTAAAACCTAAAGTTTGATAAGGTAACTGAAACTAACAAAAATAAAGTTCTAAAAATAGACAGATGGTTGGTCTTCTTCATTTGTGGATTGCACTAGCTCATTTGTTGCTGCAGGTGCTTGCTCATTGGATTTCTCAGAAGCAGTATCCAGGCTTTCTATCATAGCCTTCATCTCTTCAAAAATGTCTTGGCCCTATTTGTACAGCTAGTTAAAAGAGGCTGCTAGCTTGTTATAAATGTCAATAATTTCTCTGTCATGAATTTTCTTTTTTTTCTTGAATGAAGAAAACTTCTTTTTAATCTTTTTCTCAAGCTTGGCTTGCTTCTAACCAAGTGCATCAACCTTAGCTTCTAAAGTTTTCAGAGCAACCACAATATCAGAGCTATCATCAGAGGCAGGCTGCTGTGCACCACTCATTCTGTCAATTTTAGCTTCCAAATTTTTAAGAAAAGTAAATAATTCTGATTGTCCAACAGTAGGTGGATGAGAGCTAGAAGAACCAGCGTCAGTTTACTGTCCTATACCCTGTGATTGCTACTGCTCTTCACCCTCATGTCCCCCATTTACCAGCACATAAACATCACCTCTTTTCATATAAATTTTCATTTGAGTCATGATAATCCTGTCCAGAAAAGACTGGCCAACCATAGATGCTATAGCATATTGGTTAGGGTTAAAACCAAATGATTTGGCAATCACAGTCACCATCCCTCCAATAACTATACTGTCAGCTGAATGCTTAGACACTATATATTCCATATGAGAACAAAGAAAATAAGCACCATTTATCTTTTTCTTCTCTTTCATGCACCATAAAAAGAATAAATCATTTTTTCCTACAACTCCATTACTGTGCCCCCTGCTTAGTATAGTATAAGACATGAACCTTTGCAAGTATCGAAGAGCAGGGTCTTGGATAGCTGAGGGTGTAGTAGAACTAGGGTTGTAATATTTTTCATATGGTGCAATTGACTTCCAAAATGAAGGGGGTCATAAATAGTCCTTTACCACTCAATCACTTTTTCACCATCATTACAAAAATCAAATAAAGCATTTACTTGAATAGTGTCAAGTTCCCTATCCTGACCCAAATACCTAAAGGAAATGGTATCCCTATGGTTATTGTTCATAGGTTGGAAATCCAATTTCAGTGAGCTTAAAAACTCAAATATCAATTCCTTAGAAGCAGGTTCTTGAATTTTAGAAAAATCACTCCAACCTACATTCTCCAAATATTCACTAACAGAGTCATAAAGCCCTATCTCCCCGAGACTTTGTTCATCAATGCACTTGATGGCTAAAATTTTCTTTTTAGCAAGTGCCTCATAATTTTTCCTCATATCAAAATCTCTAAAAGTCTATGGGTAAAATGAATTTACCTTCTCGCCAGATTGAGGGATAACTAGAGCAGTTTGAGACATTGTTGGGGAATGACTGTCACACCCTACTCCTTTGTAAGGCATAACATGATCCCGTAATACACCTAATGAATTACCATACTTCGCCTACCGGTAACCCATTAAATATACTACAAGAGATTTTAAAATAATTTCTGTTCATTTTTAAGCTGGGGGGTAAATTTTTCATAAATATTAAAAATCTTTTAATTGACACTAAGTCACAAATCAAATTTTTGGATATTTAACACTACCGCAATTTTTTTACAAAAATTCCGATAGAGTACCAGCTGTATTTTGAGAAAATAATTCTTCAAAACCTGAAAAGAAATACACTTCCAATATTTTTTTTCAATCATAACTCCAATATAAATCCATTTTATCACACAATCTCATACAAGAAGCTCAACTCAAAATCAACCGCAATTCGAAGCATCTCATTTAAAAAAAAAGAATAATTTATCATTCACAAATTACAAAAAGAATTAATTATTTACATTAATTACAAAACTCAAAAATAAGTTTGAACATTACAATAATTTGCATTTCATTACATACCAAAATAATATTACAAGAGTTTTTGTACAACTGCTCAAACAATTTACATACATATAATTACATGCACACATCAAAATCTAATGTACAAGGGTATATGTCACGACCCAACCTATGGGCCGGACCGGCACTAGGACCTGGGCCAGCCTAAAGCCCCCGAGGCCCGTAGTAAGCCTAACTGTTCATTTACCCAATGCTGAGGCCCATTTGGGCCCAATTTCAAGAAAACAAACGGACAGAGTCCGGCCATAAAATGGACTTACCAACGGGGAGTTTTTGACTCACCCGACCTGTAAACACAATAAACAATCCATTGGGGAGCTCAGCTCACCCTCCACATACTCATCAACATAATAATAAATGGGAGCTCAGCTCCCTCATCCAATCCATCAAAACAGACTTAAAATATTAAGTTTACAGGTCCAACATGATAATAATATTACAGACCAAATTCAAATAATTACTGCTAACACATGCGGAAATTCTAGGAGTAAATAAAATTACACAAATATCGATAAACAACCTGCGAAGTATAAAAGCAGGTTAACCTAGAATAAAAGATCCTCCGCGGCTGTAAAAATTTTTGAACAGAGTGAGCGTTCGACTCGAAGAGTAAAATATCAATTTTAACCATAATCTCTATAACTATCTAAAACTCATGCAACCTGTGGAATGAAATGCAACATCAACAATAAATTCACATCATAGCATCAAAAGGTAATTTGGAGCACTCACACACTCGTAGCATCAATCATAATATATTGGGAGCCGATCCTATACACTCTCTTAAATCCAACTGGTGCCGTGAAGAACTCAAGCGGACTTTCGCTTAATAAACCAAATCGAGGGTCCCAATAAGAACTCAAGCCGTGACTACCCCTCGAAGGAAGCGGGTCCCAATAAGAACTCAAGCCGTGACTACCCCGCCCTATCCATAGTCCACACCACATCACACGCACGCCAACGCACGACACCGCTCCAAATTACCACAACAACACTCATGGCACATTAACGCTATGAATGCAACATAATTCGTGCCTAGAGTTTAACTATATAAATATATACATATAAGTGATGCATGGGCATGCTGAACATATAATAATATTGAAATTACAATTAAAATTAATATTCTACTCACAAACTTGACGATAAATTACTGTGGCGGCTGGGCGGAGGAAGAAGGCTGTCCCGGCTCACCTGACAATTACATTACATCTATTTAATAAATTTGACTCAATACAAACAAAGACAAAGATCAAGTCGCCCTAAGTCGTAGAAAATCCGGCAGAGTCTCCCCTATACCTAGGACCTACCCAACCAGCAAAACGGCTAAAAACGAACTTCTGTATTAACAATCCATATATCAACAGTTCAATCATATCACACAGCCCTCCCGCCCATCAAATCAATCATCCATCACAATACGCAAAATTTCAATTTAGTCCTTATTATTGATCATTTTTGCAAAAACTGCCCAAACAAGCTCTAAAAATTATAAAACTTTGCCCCGCGGTCCTTAGCAATATTACTAAGCTATTGCAAAAAGAATCGTAATTTTCTAAGCTACCACGAATATTTTATGGATTTTTAATCCTATTTAAGCACTAGAAAATTACGTAAAAACTAGGTTCGGGTTTACCTTTGCCGATTCCGACTTCGGGGACGCGCTCGACGCCCGACAATGGGGCTAGCCAAAACCTCGGCCCAATTCGAGACTTTTCCCAGAACGGTCCATTCGCCCAAATTTGCACCTTGGCCAATCGTCGAATTTCTGCAAATCGAGGATACCTACACGAAGCCCATAACACGGGGGTTAGTACATAAAATTTTCAGAATTTTCTAAGCTCATTTAATGCTCGAAAATACACTGCGAAGTTCCTTGGGACCCACCGAAAAACGGTGTCGGAAAAATTCAAAATTTATGTCGTTGCGAAGCTCTCGACGAATGGAGCGTGCTGGTGGTCTCGGTTTCCTCGTGGGATTCACGGTTTTCGAGAAATCTAGCCCAAAAGTCGAAATGGGCTAAAATCTTCCCGAGCAAAAATCGGACAATCCGCTCGATGGATTTCGGCGTTCTTGGTGTCTATGGAAAGCTCTCACGAGTAGATGATTTTGGACACAAGACCACCCAATTGGTGGCCGGATCGGCCGGATTTGGCCGAGCGGCGCAGGGACGTTTACGGCGCGTTCCGCCGTTTGGGCGTGGCCGCAGCAGTGGCTGGCGCTGGCTCGGGCCGGGCCGGTGGCAAGGCGGCTAGGGCGGAGAGAGAAACGAGAGAGAAGAGAGGAGAGGGCGTCGCGCGCGGGAGGAAGAAAAAGAGAAGAGACCGGTCCGATTCGACCGATCCGATCCGGTCTGGTTCGATTCGGCCGGTTCGATTCGAAATACAAAATTTTGAATTTTTACTCTGCCTCGAGACCGAAAACGAGGTCCAAAAATTCCGAAAAAATTCCGTAAAACTCAGAAATATACGTAGACTCCAAATATATTTTTAGTTTTGCAACGTGGTCTTTAAATTAATTTTTAAAAATCATCAAAGTTTATATTTTCGGAAAAATCGAACCCGATTTTTAAAATCCGAAAAATCTCAAAAAAATTCCAAAAATTCAAATAAAATTAAAACACCAAAAATACTCATAAATAATAAAATTTTGGGGTGTTACAGTATACCTCTAATATACCCGAAGCTAATTCTAATGAGTCTTCAAGGTGCAGCTACTGGAAATCTCACTCGGCTGCTCTATCTTTACTTTCACCTACAACAGCATGCAAAGCTATCGCTGAGTGGTGAACTCAGTGGTGCACAACCATGATTTAAAACATGATATACAATACCTTACCAAAATTTTAACAAAGCATTTGGAAATCTTGAAATTCAATCAAAATTTCAAAAATTAAAATATTCGTTGCCAATAAAATAAATTATTTGTTAAAATGACTCAGCTCAAGAATTTAAATTTATCAAATTATAACTGAATATTTAAAGTAATTCTAGTAATTTATGGAAACAAATTTTAATTTCAATAAAATCAAATATACATAAACCCTAATTGAAATCACAATTCTTTACTATTCAAAAACCATTCTTTATCTCACTAACTCTGTAAGACTAATCCGAAAGGGCCATATTCGGGGCGATTCTAACTCCCTATGGTCGGGAAGGTCGAATCGGGATTCTAACTCCCTATGGTTGGGGAGGTCGAATTATTGTGCACAGTACACAATACAATAATGAAACTTCCGAAAGGGCCAACAAAAAACTTAGATCTAACCTCTAATAAGAGGAGAATCTAAGCCTGTGTGTGCCATGGTATTCAAAACAAAATAAAGCTATCTCCATTGTCTCCTCAACAAATGAGAGAGATGGGTAATAACCTAGTCAAGCATCTATAGTGGGATATAAAACAATATCATAAATCTCTTTGTCCTTTTTGTGAGCATAAATCATAACACAATTCAATTCAATGTCAATTCCAATATCCAATAATTTTTATGCTCATTATAATTCAAAATAAATTTTATCCATTTCCCATATCAAGTATATTTCAATCAAAATTTTTCTAAAGCTAACTTTATTCAATTCATGATAAAATAAAATCATAACTAATTTTATTTTCCAAAACTAAACTCATTCATACCATAATACATGTCAATAATTGTTGAGATAAATTCAATATTTGATAAACATAATACAATAAGAAATAAAATCATTTAGTCAAAATACATATGAAGAAACATAACCAATAAAGGCACTAGTTGTGCACAAACCTCTTTGTTGACTAGTTTACTCCAAATTTTGATTTTTCTTGAAGATCCCTTTCTAGTCTCTTTTTTAATTGAAACACACAGTTTACAGTGTTTCAGTATCATATCTCATAGTAAATCCATTAATTTATTTCATGCCTACTTAGTTATAGCCTTAATTTTGCTTAAATTGGTATCCTTTGAATTTTGTATTTTGAGATTACTATTTATTACATTATTCAAGTCAAAATATTGACTTTTTCCAACTAAATAGGTTTATTAATTCTAATTATACTCACATACCATATTTTGAGTTATGTTTTTATTGGCATTGATTGCCAAATTCAATTCAAAGTCTATTAGGATTAAATCTCAAAATTTTAATTTTGAGTTACTTGTATTTACTATTCTATTGGTCAACCTACAGTCAAAATTTGACCAACTTTCCCCATTAAAATTGTTCCTTAATGTCTTATCTTTAATTCTCTTTTTGAATCACTCCATTTAGAGTTTTGTAGCTCAAGTTATGGCCATTTTCCTAAGGCTGGCTGGATTTGTATCTACCCAGAATTCTGGGCAGGTTTTTGGCTCTGACAGTTTTGGACAACAAAATTTAGGTGGCAAAATGACTTGGTTATGGGCAGAATTTGGGTTGGTGTTCTTCATGAAAGTTGTAGTAACATGTCATAGCTTTCTAATGGTTCAAAAATCAGGTCATTTGGACTTGCCTAGGCTAAGTTATGGCCAAATGAACAAATACTGTTTATTTGGTCATTTTTGTACAATGGCAGTGTGCCAGTTCGGGATTTGACCTAATTGTTCACTAACTTAGAGTCACTTTCTGGGCATGGTTTCTACATGAAAAATGTGTTATTATGTGTCTATTTTCATCTCCAATTGGCCTCACACCAATTGGAGTGATAGAATTACAATTTTGGTCCCTGAAAAGGACCTAGGTCAGGCTGTCTAGAATTGGACCCCTACCTTTTCAAATTTGGTTTTACTTTTAACCATTCAAATACATCATAATTTGTCTCAATTGACCATTTTGAGTCTCATTTAGGTCAAAGTGCTTCAATTTACTAAATTCTCAAATTTTCTCCTAAAACCATAAGGGTCAAGAATGCAAATTTTACAATTTGTTTAATACATACAGTTTAAGTGTCCTATTAACATCTACATACTCAATTTAACATGAATATACCATTAATTCCAACAACCTCACCAAACCCTAATCCTACATATGCTAGTCGAATTTTACACCTCCCCTACCTCCATGATTATTCAATTTTTTCTAAGTTAATTCTACTCATTTAACTAAATTTTCACAAGTATACTTCAATTTAAATGAAGAGAGGGACTTACCTTAATTGAAGCTTTTCCAATCTTCTTCAACTTTTTAAATTTCTTTAATTTCTTGCTCCAAATCTTCTTCTTGAGGGTCAATTAAAAGTTTTGACTAAGAAATCTTTAATTTTTATGGTCGAATTTTGGAATTTAAGAAGTTTCAAATAAGCTTCAATGGTGGAAAAATGGAAAATGAGAGAGAGGAGTGAGAGGGAATGGATGACAACAACTTGGGAGGAAGAAGAAAAATTTTCTTTTTATTTTAATTGATCACTTTTTGTAGTAATTATCCCCTAATTTCATAATATAAAAATTGTAATTTATTATGTCATGCATCATATCATGCATGATGTCATTAATCTTATTTTTATTTTCTTTCTCCTTTCTTTTTTCCATAGTTCTTTAATTTAATTCTATATTTCAAAATTTCTATTTCTCAAATTTTATTAGACAGTTAGGTCATAAGTCACCTCTAGGGGTGAATTGATCAATTTGCCCCTCGCCGGTCTTATCCGGTTTGCAAATAATTCAGTGTTTCTTCCGGAACCCTGACCTAATTATTTGATCTGATTCTCAACCTTTTTCTGTGATTTTCACATTTCCCCTAGCTTCACAATTTTTCCTAGGACTGCGGTGTTATAATGCCCCGTACGAATTTAGGGTTACAGTTGACTTCGCAGTCACTTCCCGATGTGGTCACCCTTCGCTGTGACCCTCGGCTCACTTAACTTTTTATGCTTGTTTTCTTTATTTATATTTTTCCTTCTTATTATTGTTATTTATTTTTATCTATGACTTTTCTGGACGTCACAGATATAGCTCCAAACGACTTGACTGTCTGGGCAGACATCAAGGCTAGAACAGTAGACTGTACAGGAGTGTCCAATGTGAGGGCGTTACAATTCTCCCCTCTTTAAAAGAAATTTCGCCCTCGAAATTTTACCCACTATCAGTCCTTAATCATCCATTTGTGTCGTTTTCTCATGTCTCTCTCATATTTCCATGTAGCCTCATAATCTGAATAATGGTCCATAGCACTTTAACCAATACTATTTACTCATCGATTGCTCATCTCGTGTGCCAAGTTTCTTATGAGCTTCTGTCATAAGTTAGATTCAAATTCATTTAAATTTTAGAGGTAAGCAAATCTGTGTGCTAGTGGATCCACTTTTTCTAAGACCTCGTATGATCCTATGGGTAAGAACTTAGTTTTACTCTTTTCTTATCAAATCTCTTGATCATTTGATGCAACATTCAGTTTAGTTTGGAATATTTTAGTCTTTTCATGCTGTTGTTTTAGCAATTAGCCTTTGTAGTCTTTTTTTTTTTAAAATGACCTTGTTGATCATATATCAACTGCTTATCTCTTTATTGGCCATAGGTCCATAACCATTATCTTACCATCTCCATTTATGACCCAGGCTTATGTGCCATCTTAGACCATCTTGTTTGCTTTTGTTTAACTCATTTCTTACTGTTCTATTTGTTTCTTTTTTTCATTCCACAACTTAACTTTAATTATTTTATTCCTCAATCTTACCTTCTTTCTTAACTTGACTATCGAGTCATGATTTAGCACCTCTTATCATCCCTAATAAATCCGCTATACTTCAATATTAATTTGATTTGGTCCTCTAACCATTCTAGTCAACACTTTAACTAATATTCATAATGTTTCTTTATTACATTTGAACCAACTATTCAAATTTTCATTTCCACTTTTCTTTTATCTCTCAATAAACTATAACTTATTTTGCACTGATGTGCAATCATTACTTTCTTATGTACTGAACTACAACCTTTCGATATTCTAACTTTAGAGTTTTAAATCCCAGATTAGGATTTTCAAACTCCATTCCAATAATAAAATTCTGTCCTGGCAGAACTCTACCAAAATAGATGCCGTTTGCAACTATTCTAACCTTGGTGTACTATCGAGTAGTACATAGCTCTACATAATAATCTTAAGTTAGTACTGTAATCTATAACTTACAGTACAAATATCAAGAACATTGCATAGTTACTACGATACATCCCAATAGACCAAACTTTACTATATCTTATTCTTCTCGAATGTACTAATATCTTAGACTTATTCTAATTACAATATCCATTGACAATTACTAACAGTAATATATTTGCCCTCATCTAAGATAATTATGTTACTGTAACTTATTTTTAGGTCCTCTTACCTTATATTAAATAGGCTAATTAATTAGCTTTATAAATTCTTGTGTGCTAGCAAATACTTTTCGTTGACAAACTCTTCCAAAACTAATTTCAATTACACTTGTTATCGGAATCCTTATCTTTAAGGACTAATCACTAATGCGTTAAAATTTATTCCCATGCAAAGGAATAATAGCAGAATATATAATTCTAACAGTAATATATAGATAAGTAGTTCTGGAATCAAATAATAACTAGGTGTTTCTTCCAAAATAAAGAACTTACTAGCAGCTACATCCGAAGTTTCTGCTCTTTCTCCTTGACGCATAGTAGACACTTTGACTGATGCGCTGCTATGTTCGGGTTGATTTGCTGTGCTATGATTACGAGGAGTACCAACTCTATTTTTATCTCGACCTCTACTGACTGTTTGTGAACTTTGGAGAGCAGATCGAGGTACTCTAGTACAATCTCTAGCAAAATGTCCACGTTCACCACAATTGTAGCAGACTCCAGTGGCCTTATAACAATTACCTCCATGTAGCTTGCCACAAACATAGTATATATGGGCAGAATAGGCATTTCTGGTTGTTCGATGACTAGATCTTGGTGGCCTCTGCCCTGAAGATCTGCCTCTGTCATATCCATGAGCTCGGGGCTCCTTAAATCCTTTTCTCTTCCCTAAACCACTACTCGAACTCTGACCCGTAGGTCTCTCACTCTTCTCTATTTCATACTGCCCTTGTGGGGATTGAGTTTATGCTGGAGCTTAAGCTGATAGAGTATCAGCCATTTGTGCGGTAATTTGTACCGGTGGAACTGGTACAATCGGGGCTTCAACACTCTAAGGAGCTGAGGCCTCCCCTTGTGTCTCAACTGTAACTGGTTGTTTTACTAATTTATCTCCCTCTTCCATTTCTATTCACAAAATCTTCTTTTCCCGAGACAACCTACACAAGGAGATTACTCTCCGTCAGTTAATATTTATGATACAAATGTACTATATGTATCAAACATTTGAGCCGTTGTATTTATCGACAAAATATTTCAAATTCACAGTTCAAAATTTACTTTAAAACCATTGCTCTGATACCACTAAACATGTCACACCCTACTCTTTCGTAAGGCATAACATGATCCCTTAGTACACCTAACGAATTACCATACTTCGCCTACCGGTAACCCATTAAATATACTAAAAGGAATTTTAAAACAATTTTTGTTCATTTTTAAGCTGGTGGGTAAATTTTTCATAAATATTAAAAATCTTTTAATTGACACTAAGACATAAATCAAATTTTTGGATATTTAACACTACCACAATTTTTTTACAAAAATTTCGGCAGAGTACCGGCTGTATTTTGAGAAAACAGTTCTTCAAAACCTGAAAAGAAACACACTTCCAATATTTTTTTTTCAATCATAACTCCAATACAAATCCATTTCATCACACAATCTCATACAAGAAGCTCAACTCAAAATCAACCGCAATTCGAAGCATCTCATTTTAAAAAAAGAATAATTTATCATTCACAAATTACAAAAAGAATTAATTATTTACATTAATTACAAAACTCAAAAATAAGTTTGAACATTACAATAGTTTGCATTTCATTACATACCAAAATAATATTACAAGAGTTTTTGTACAACTGCTCAAACAATTTACGTACATATAATTACATGCATACATCAAAATCTAATGTACAAGAGTATACCTCTAATATACCCGAAGCTAATCCTAATGAGTCTTCAAGGTACAGCTACCGAAAATCTCACTCGGCTGCTCTATCTTTACTTTCACCTGTGACAGCATACAAAACTATCGCTGAGTGGTGAACTCAATGGTGCACAACCATGATTTAAAATATGATATACCATACCTTACCAAAATTTTAGCAAAGAATTTGGAAATCTTGAAATTCAATCAAAATTTCAAAAATCAAAATATTAGTTGCCAATAAAATAAATCATTTGTTAAAATGACCCTGCTCAAGAATTTCAATTTATCAAATCATAACTGAACATTTAAAGTAATTCTAGTAATTTATGGAAATAAATTTTAATTTCAATAAAATCAAATATACATAAATCCTAATTGAAATAACAATTCTTTACTATTCAAAAACCATTATTCATCTCACTAACTCTGCAAGACTAATCCGAAAGGGCTATCTTCGGGGCGATTCTAACTCTCTATGGTTGGGAAGGTCGAATCGGGATTCTAACCCCCTATGGTCGGGGAGGTCGAATCATCGTGCACAGTATACAACACAATAATGAAACTTCCGCAAGGGTCAACGACAAACTTAGATCTAATCTTTAATAAGAGGAGAATCTAAGCCTGTGCACATACCATGGTATTCAAAACCAAATAAAGCTGACTCCATTGTCTTCTCAACAAATGAGAGAGACGGGTAATAACCTAGTCAAGCATCTATAGTGAGATATAAAATAATATCATAAATCTCTTTGTCCTTTTTGTGAGCATAAATCATAACACTATTCAATTCAATGTCAATTCCAATATCCAATAATTTTTATGCTCATCACAATTCAAAATAAAGTTTATCCATTTCCCATATCAAGTATATTTCAATCAAAATTTTTCTAAAGCTAACTTTATTCAATTCATGACAAAATAAAATCATAACTAATTTCATTTTCCAAAACTAAACTCATTCATACCATATTACATTTCAATAATTGTTGAGATAAATTTAGTATTTTATAAACATAATACAATAAGAAATAAAATCATTTAGTCAAAAGACATATGAAGAAACATAACCAATAAAAATACTAGTTGTGCACAAACCTCTTTGTTGACTAGTTTACTTCAAATTTTGGTTTTTCCTTGAAGATCCCTTTACAGTCTCTTTTTCAACTGAAACACATAGTTTACAGTGTTTCAATACCATATCTCATAGTAAATCCATTAATTTATTTCATGCCTACTTAGTTGTAACCTTAATTTCACTTAAATTGGTATCCTTTGAATTTTGTATTTTGAGGTTACTATTTATTGCACTATTCAAGTCAAAATATTGATTTTTTCCTATTAAATAGGTTTATTAATTCTAATTACACTCACATACCACATTTTGAGTCATGTTTTTGTTGGCATTGATTGCCAAATTCAATTCAAAGTTTATTAGGATTAAATCTCAAAATTTTAGTTTTGGGTTACTTGTATTTACTGTTCTATTGTTCTGCCTACAGTGGAAATTTAGCCAACTTTCATTCATCAAAGTTGTTCCTTAATGTTTTATCTTTAATTCCCTTTTTGAATCACTCCACTTTGAGTTTTGTAGCTCATGTTATGGCCATTTTACTAAGGCTGGCCGGATTTGTATCTACCTAGAATTCTGGGCAGGTTTTTGGCTCTGGAAGTTTTGGGCAACCAACTTTAGGTGGCAAAAGAAGTGGTTATGGGCATAATTTTGGTTGGTGTTCTTCATGAAAGTTGTAGTAATATCTCATAGCTTTCTAATGGTTTAAAAATCAGGTCATTTGGACCTGCCTAGACCAAGTTATAGCCAAATGAACAAACACTGTTTATTTGGTCATTTTTGTACAATGGTAGTGTGCCAATTCCAGATTTGACCTAATTGTTTACTAACTTAGAGTCATTTCTAGGCATGGTTTCTCCATGAAAATGTGTCATTATGTGTCTATTTTTATCTCCAATTGGCCTCACACCAATTGGAATGGCAGAATTATAGTTTTGGTCTCTGAAAGAGACCTAGGTCAGGCTGTCCAGAATTGGACCCCTATCTTTCCGAATTTGGTTTTACTTCTAACCATTCAAACACATCCTAATTTGTCTCAATTGACCATTTTGAGTCTCATTTAGGTCAAAGTGCATCAATTTACTAAATTCTCAAATTTTCTCCTAAAATCCTATGGGTCAAGAACCCAAATTTTACAATTTGTTCGATACATGCAACTTAAGTGTCCTATTAACATCTACATACTCAATTTAACATGAATATACCATTAATTCCAACAACCTCACCAAACTCTAATCCTACATATGCTGACCGAATTTTACACCTCCCATACCTCTATGATTATTCAATTTTTCCTAAGTTAATTCTACTCATTTAACTAAATTTCCACAAGTATACTTCAATTTAAATGAAGAGACGGACTTACCTTAATTGAAGCTTTTCCAATCTTCTTTAGCTCTTTAAATTTCTTTAATTTCTTGCTCCAAATCTTCTTCTTAAGGGTTAATTAAAAGTTTTGACTAAGAAATCTTTAATTTTTATGGTTGAATTTTGGAATTTAAGAAGTTTCAAATAAGCTTCAATGGTGGGAAAATGGAAAATGAGAGAGAGAAGTGAAAGGAATGAATGGCCACAACTTGGGAGGAAGAAGAAAAATTTTCTTTTTATTTTAATTGATCACTTTTTGTAGTAACTATCCCCTAATTTCATAATATAAAAATTGTAATTTATCATGTCATGCATCATGTCATGCATGATGTCATTAATCATATTTTTATTTTCCTTTCTTTCTCCTTTCTTTTTTCCATAGTTCTTTAATTTAATTCTATATTTCAAAATTTTTGTTTCTCAAATTTTATTAGATAGTTAGGTCATAAGTCACTTCTAGGGGTGAATTGACCAATTTGTCTCTCGCCGGTCTGATGCGATTTGTAAATAATTCAGTGTTTCTTTCGGAACTCTGACCTAATTATTTGATCTGGTTCTCAACCTTTTTCTGTGATTTTCATATTTTCCCTAGCTTCACAATTTTTCCTAGACTGCAGGGTCACAATGCCCCATACGAATTTAGGGTTACAGTTGACTTCACAGTCACTTTCCAGTGTGGTCACTAATTGCTGTGACTCTCGGCTCACTTAACTTTTTATGCTTGTTTTCTTTATTTATATTTGTCCTTCTTATAATTGTTATTTATTTTTATCTATGAATTTTCTGGATGTCACAGATATAGCTCCAAATGACTTGATTGTCCGAGCAGACTTCAGGCACCGGAATAGTAGACTGTACAGGAGTGTCCAATGTGAGGGCGTTACAATGACGCAAAGGTGATTGAGCCCTAGTTGGAGCAGAAGAGACCTGCGGAGAAATAGAACCTTGAGCAGCATTGTGGGTCCTAGCACTAACAGGTTGTGGGAAAATAGCTCTAGGCTGTTTTGGTGGAGCAGAGGAGCTAGGAACTGATTTCTTTCTTTTTCGCGACTCATAGATAGCAGAAGGGGTAGATTTTATGTGTTTTTATGTGGAAAATATAGCGTCTTGGGTTGCATTATCAGGATTAGGGGTAGAATGAGAGGATTGACGAGTTGGGGAATTAGGGTTCTTACTAGGAATTTGGGGATTTAGGGTTGAAATGGGAACTTCAAGTGTAGTATTAGGTGGTGTGGGACTTGGTGCTGGGGTTGAAGAATCACTGTTACTAGCTATTTTTATGGCTCGCAGTTTGGGTATGTGGGTGAAAAGTTATTTGGTGCGCACCATGGAAGGAACAGTGAAAGCTTAGGTCGTGCGGCTGATGAGATGAAAGAGGATAAAATGGTTAGGATAAAAGTTTAACTAGTGATATACCTAGGGTCTGACATGAGGCATGTTGGAAATAATGCGAGGTGACATGCCTCGTGTGATTGGGTAAAAGATGAATGACATGAGGCATGTTGGGGTAAAAGGAAAAAGTGACATGCCCCGTGTGATTGTACATGAGGTGCTACATGAGGCATGTGAGACCCCTTGAAACTTTCGGCGGGTTTTACATTTTTAGCAATTTAAAGTGCTAAGAATAGGTTTTGGTGGTGACAGTACCCCTAGCATACACCATGTTGAACCCAGTGCTAAATGACCTAATATACAACCCAAAAATGTGATCCTAAACACATTGAAACCTAACCCAAAACACAATCTGCACAAAAATTTCACTCAAAATCCATAAAATTCATCAATCCACCAAACACAAACTAAAAAATTACTTGAATAATATTCGCATTAACAGTCACACCACAAGAAATAACACCCAAATTCAACCCCAAACTTAACATTAAAAATTCATGAACAAGGAACAAAATTCTGCTACAGACACTGTTCACATAACCAAATTTCTACAAAATTGTACTATGAAATTTCACAAAATATCCAATTGCAAATATGTCAATCTCAGTGCAATACATCAAAATTAATTACCCAAGAAGTAAAGTCAAGAAAATATTGCTATTGATTATTATGAAAGTTCATTCATTTCTCACCAATTTCCTCAAAATTTTGAAACAAAAATAGCCTTCCACTCTACCATATTATTGCAATCAGACATAAAGCTCAAAAGTTCAGATTTTACTTTATTAAGAACAAGATGCATTATAGAAAACAAATATGAGGTTCAGCAACTTCCCAGACATTTATTCCTTTAATTCAGCATACACATTTGCTTAAAAATCTCTATTAACCTGCATAAAGAAATTTTAATGTCAATTTTGAGTTCAATGGGGTGTAAAAATGAAACAAAGAAAAAGAAAAAATTAAGTATAGGGAAAAATTTTAGGGTGCCTCCCAAAGAGTGCTAATTTTAGGTCATTAGCTTGACCCTCCTTAATTTAGTGAATTGGTAGATCATCAAGAAAACAACTTGTTCCCTTCTCAATTGACTAGCCTGTGATATAAATCTTGAGCCTTTGACCATTGACTTTAAAAAGCCCAGAATTTTCACTCCAAATATCCACAGCTCCATGGGATAAACTTTGACAACCTTGAAAGGACCAGACCATCTTGATTTCAACTTCTAAGGAAAGAATCTAAGTCTATAATTATATAATAAAACCAGGTCACCCTCTTTAAACTCCTTCCTTTTAATATACTTATCATGCCAAAATCTAGTCTTTTCCTTAAAAATTCTAGCATTCTCATAGGCATCCAACACTATCTCTTCAAGTTCATTTAATTGAAGCGACCTTTTCTCTCTAGCACTTTTTAAGTCAAAATTCAAAGTTCGGATTGCCCAATATGCTTTGTGTTCCAACTCAATCGACAAATGACATGATTTCTCATAGACTAACTTAAAAGATGTAGTTCGAATGGGTGTCTTGTAAGCTATCCTGTATGCCCACAATGCATCATCTAGCCTCAATGACCAATCCTTCCTTGAATGCTTAACAATTCTTTCCAAAATTCTCTTCAATTCCTTATTAGATACTTCAACTTGCCCACTGATCTAAGGATGGTAAGGTGTAGCTACCTTATGAGTAACTCCATATTTCTTCAAAAGATGTTCAAACTGTTTATTGCAGAAATGAGATCCACCATCACAGATTATAGCTCTTGGCGCTTCAAATCTAGTGAAAATAAACTTCTTCAAAAATTTTACTACTAACTTAGCATCATTTGTAGGGGAAACGATGGTCTCAACCCATTTTGACACATAATCTATACCTAGCAAAATGTATTTATTCCCAAAAGATGATAGGAATGGTCTTATGAAATCTATGCCCCAAACATCAAATAACTCAATCTCTAAAATTCCTTGTTGTGGCATTTTATTTTTCCTTGAAATATTCCCCACTCTTTGACATCTATCACATCTTAAAATAAATTCTCTCACAATTTTGAACATGTGTGGCCAATAAAATCTAGCTTGAAGTACTTTAGCCACTGTTTTATCCACACTGAAATGACCTCTATAGTTAGAAGAATGACAATGCTCTAAAATATTTTCTATTTTCTCTTCAGACTCGCACCTTCTAACTAGGCCATCATTACATCTCTTAAACAATAATGGTTCCCCCATGTATAAAATTTCACATCATGTAAATTTTTTTTTTCTATTGATAACTCAAATCTGCTAGGAGAACTCCATATGATAGGTAATTGACAAAATCTGCAAACCATGGCAATACATTAACAACAACTAGCAATTGCTCATTTGAGAAGAACTCGTCAATTGGCAATTCCTCGTCATTGCCATCTTTACTCTCATACTTAATCCTTGATAGATGATCCGCTATAATATTTTCAACTCCCTTTTTATCTTTAATTTGTAAATCAAACTCCTGTGGCAATAAAACCCATCTTATCAGTCTTGGCTTTACTTCCTTTTTATTCATCAAATATCTTATGGCGGCATGGTCTGTATAGACAATCACTTTTGATCCAACTAGATATGACCTAAACTTTTTCACAGCAAATACCACAGCTAAAAATTCTTTCTCAGTGGTGGCATAATTTACTTGAGCATCATGTAAAGTTTTACTGGCATAATAAATTGCATAAGACCTCTTCTCTTTTTTTTGACCAAGTACAACTCCCACAGCAAAGTCACTAGTATCACACATAACCTCAAATGGCAATGACCAATCCGGAGGTTGAATAATAGGTGCTGTTGTTAGAGCTTCCTTTAACCTGTTGAAAGAATCAAAACAAGCTTGGTCAAAATTAAAAGAACATCATGCTTTAACAAATTTGTAAGAGGTTTAGCAATTTTTGAAAAATCCTTTATAAATCGGCTGTAGAAACCAGCATGCTCAAGAAAACTTCTAATTCCCTTCACTGAATTTGGTATAGGCATCTTCGCAATCACTTCTACTTTGGCCTTGTCCACTTCAATTCCTCTATGTGATACCAAATGTCCAAGAACAATGCCTTCTTGTGCCATAAAATGACATTTCTCCCAATTTAGCAACAAATCTATTTCTTCACATCTTTTAAGCACTTTAGAAAGGTTAGATAGACAATTATCAAAAGAAAAACCATATGTAGAAAAATCATTTATGAAAACTTCCATAATTTCCTCAATAAAATCAGAGAAAATGGCCATCATACACTGCTAAAAAGTAATTAGTGCATTACATAAGCCAAAAGGTATTCTTCTATATGCAAATGTACCATATGAACATGTGAATGTGGTTTTCTCTTGATCAATAGGATGTATTGGGATTTGGAAAAAAACTAGAAAACCCATCCAAATAATAAAAATATGAATATTTTGCTAACCTCTCTAACATTTGATCAATAAAAGGCAAGGAAAAATGGTCTTTCCTAATGGCACTATTAAGCTTCTTGTAATCTATTCACATCCTCCATCTTGTGACAATTCTAGTAGGTATCAACTCATTATTTTCATTTTTCACAATGGTCACACCTCCTTTCTTAGGGACTACATGAACTGAGCTAACCCAACTACTATCAGAAATAGGATAAATGGTCCCAGATTTAAGCAATTTCAAGACTTCTTTCTTTACCACTTCTTTCATATTAGGATTCAACCTTCTTTGATGTTCTATGGTGGCTTTAAAATTATCCTCTAAAAGAATCCTATGCATGCACAAGGTAGGGCTTATACCCTTGATATCATCAATGGTGTAACCAATGACTTTCCTATGTGCTCTTAACTCTCTCAATAATTTTTCAACTTGTACATCACTCAGACTTGCACTAATAATGATAGGATAAGTTGAATTAGGTCCAAGAAAAGCAGACCTTAATGTAGATGGAAGTGGTTTGAGGTCTACCTGTGGTGCTTCCTTCTCATCTAGTAAGAGTGGTTGTGCAACTTCATGTTTCAACTCTTTAACTTGCAAAACTTGATCTCCTGCAACTTCTTGAGTAGCTTCCAACATTTAAGCAAAAGCTGCAACTTTAGGATTTTCATCCTTTATTGTTCTACTATGTACCAAATAATTCTCCAAAGAGTCCTCAGGATATTTTTTCCTAAATTCTTCTTCCACAATCTCATCAATAACATCCACCCTTAAACAAGAGTCAACTTCATGATGTTTCTTCAAAGCTTGATTCAAATTAAATTCCACCTCCTCTTCTCCAACTTTTAATGTCAATCTACCATTCTTCACATCAACTATAGCCCCTGCTGTGGCTAAGAATAGCCTTCCTAAAATGATAGGTATGTGAATATCCTCTTCCATTTCAAGAACCATAAAATCCACAGGAATGAAAAATTTCCCAACTTTTAAGGGTACATTTTTTAAAATTCCTACTGGATATTTGATAGATCTATCAACTAGTTGCAAAGAAATGGTTGTTGGCTTCAATTCTCCAACCTTTGACTTTTCACAAATGGAGAGTGGCACCAAACTTACACTAGCTCCAAGATCACACAATGATTTATCAATGCTAGTGTCCCCAATATGACAAGGAATAGAGAAACTTCCTGGATTTTTCAACTTCGGTGGGAGCTTATTCTGTAAGAAAGAACTACACTCCTTTGTTAATGCCACAGTTTCATAATCTTCTAGTCTCCTCTTGTTTGACAAAATTTCTTTCAGGAACTTAGTATATGAGGGCATTTGAGAAATTGCATCTATAAATGGAATGTTGATGTATAATTTCTTCAAAACTTCCAAAAATTTCTCGAACTGCTTATCTAGCTTTGCTTTCTGAAATCTCTGAGGATATGGCAATGGCGGCTTGTATGGTGGTGGAGGCACATACTTTTCCTCTTCTTCTTTTTCAACTTCCTTCTTCTTGTTTACTTTGTAACACCCCTATTTGCATAGCCTGGTATATTTTACTATTCTAGTGACTGAAGTCGGTCCGGACAATTAAGGGGATTAGAACCACACTTAAGACGACTAGAGAAGCCATAAACACAAATAATTAGTAATTGTCAATTAGTTAAGTATAAATAAGAAAAACAGAACATAATAAGTTAAATGAGCCGAGAGTCATAGCGATGGGTGACCTTCTCGGGAAGGATTGCAAAGTCGATTGAAACTCGAATTTCGAACCGTAAAATGTGACGCCGCGGTCCTTAGGACTATTACGAACACAATGGAAAAGAGAAAATCACAAAAAAGAATTGTTAAGCCAGTCAAATAATTAGGTCAGGGAGCCAGAAGAAATATTGAATTATTTGCAAACCGGGTTGAACCGGCTAGGGGCAATTTGGTCAATTGATCCCGAGAGCTGACTCTGACCTAATTGTCAAATAAAATTGGAGAAAATAAAATTTCGGAATCGAGAATTAAATTAAAGAACTAATGAAAAAATAAATAGAAAAATAAAAAGAAAATTGAAAAAGTGAAAAGAGATGACATCATGCATGACATCATGCATGATGCCATAAATACCATAATTAAAAATTTATTTAATTTGATTTATGGTCTTCCATAAGACTAAATTCATAAAAGAAAAAGAAAAGAAAAAAAAACTTCATCTTCTTAAAAAAAACGTGAACCATCTCTCTCACCCTCTCCCTCACCAAACTCCATTAAAGCTCATTTTGAGCTTGATCAAACCCTAAATCCCACCATAAAAACTCACTTTTCTATCGTTAAACCTTGTTAGCTCCACTTGAGAAGAAGCTTGAGCAAGAAAAGAAAAGAGGAAAAGGAAGGAATTAAAGGATTTGAAATTCTAAGAAAGGTTAGTAAGCTAAACTTGATTTGTTAGTTGATTTAATTGTGTTTATAGTTAAATAAAATTAGAAATTCACTTAAAAGGAAATGAAAACAACTTTGGAGGACTAGTTATGGAATTCGGTTAGTTAGGGTTTGATGTGGAAATGTAAAAATTTGATTGAATTAAACTTGTTAGAATGCTTGAATGATTATGGTTATATACTTTGAATTAGCTAAATGCAACAAATTAGTGAACTAGGGTTTTGGACACTTAGGGTTTAGGAGTAAAAAATGTGAGAAATTATGAAATGATGTGTTTGACCTAGTTTGAGGTGAGAAATGGTCATTTGTGACCAATTGAAATGTGTTGAAAGTGTTAGAGGTGAGTTTAAATTCAGATTGAAAATGGTCATATTGCAGGCAGTAGGACGAAGGTCCCTTTGAGGGACCAAAACTGAAAATTTACAAGTCCAATTGGTATGAGACCAATTGAGAATGAAAATAGACACAAATGACACATTTTTCATTTAGGAATCATGCCCAAAAAGTGACCAAAACCTAGTCAAAAAATTGACCAAATCCAGATTTTTACAGTCTGACCTGTACAAAAATGACTAAATGAATAGTGTTTGTTCATTTGGCCATAACTTGGGCTAGGCAGGTCTAAATGACCTGGAATTTTACCAGTGGATAGCTGAGATATAGACCTAAAACTTTCATGAAGGACACAAACCCAAATTATGCCCTTAATCAAGTCATTTGGCCACCCAAAATTGGTGACCTAAAACTGCCAGAACCAGAATTTGCCTAGAAAATCTGGGTTAAGTCCAATCCAGCAGCCATGATTCAAATGGCTATAACTTGAGCTACAATACTCCAAATGGAGTGATTTAAAAAGGAGAATAAAGTTAGGAAAATAGGGAACATTTTCTATGAAGAAAGTTTTGCCAAATTCTAAAAGAAAAATGACCAATGGAACAGTGCAACTTAAGACACTAAAACTAAAAATTTGCAAATTTGCCTAAAAGACTTAGAATTTGAGTAAACAACCAAAACCAATAAATTTAGTTATCAAAATGTGGTATGTGGGTGAAGTTGGAATTCCCATACCTATTAAGCCTTAGAAAGTCAACAAATTGACTTGAATAGTGTAGTGAATAGTAACCCCGAAATACAAATTTTAAAAAAACGTCAAGTTTAGCAAATTAGAGCTAGGTAAAAGTGAAATTAAATTTATTTTTGGATTTATGCTAAGTTATGATACTGAAACACTGTGAAACTGTGTGTTTCAGTTGAAAAGAATACCAGGAAGGAACCCGAGGTGTCGAGTCAAGGCCAAGAGGCGACTCGCTTAAGGTTTGTGCACAACGTATAATTTCTGTAAATTATCTTCTGCATATTGTTTTGAATAATTTGAAATATTGAATTGTGACATCATTTTGATGAAATGTTTATTATGCTTTTGATTTAAATTGTTGAAAGTAAATTGTGTATATTTGAGATGGCATAAATGTTTAGTAAATTGTTAAGATAAGTTTTGAAACCACAGTGTCATGACCATATATTTGAACACCTCAGTAGCATGACTAGTGGGGGTAATCAGTTTCGAATTTTAATTATTTCTCTGGCTGAAGTGTTGAGGTGTGTGCCTGTAGAAGAAGAAATTGAATGGATATTCATATATTTGAGCTAGCTAGCCTTGTGATGTGACTTCTCCTTAGCCTCTGGCTATTGAGATTATATTTGTTTCGAATGGCATGATATAACTGTGGGTTTTATGAAATTGGTTTTGACACTTCAAAATGAAATTGTTTGGATTAAAATCTCACGATTCATGTTTTGTGTTTAATTCTCATGTTCAGTCCAATTTTTGAATAAATATGATTTAAATTCTGCATAAAGATTATTTTAGTATGTTGTGCACCACTGAGTCCTAGTACTCAGCGATGGCTGTTATTGCTATCGCAGATTTAGAGACTAGAGCAGTGATTGATTTCTTGAGGCGAGGAGCTACCTGCTTTGAAGTTATCGGGTATATTTTATACCCTGACTGTAAAAATTTATTTTGATGTATGTAATATATGTAAATGTATGGACATATAAAATTGGTCTTGAGCAGTTTGTATAAAGTTTGTAATAAATTTTAGTTTAAATTTCTCTTAATGTAAATTTTTGTAATGATGTATATAAATTATTTTGTCTTTAATGAAATATGAATGGTAGTATTTTGTTTTAAATTGAATGAAATTCATTAATGGTATTTTGATGATTGTTGGATATTGAAAATTGTGGATTTGAATTTTTTAAGATTGATAATGATGTTGAAATTGATTGTGAATTTGAAGAAGTTGTTGAGACAGATTATTGGAAGTGCTTTTTACAGGAAGTTGAAGAACTGTTTTCTCAAAATACAGACGGCACTCTGTCGAAATTTTTATTAAATTTGCAGAAAAATAAAATGGGCCAAAAATTTCAACTAGCTTTCAACTTTAATTAAATGTTTTGATACCAATTAGAAAATGCTCACCACTTATCAAAAGTAAGAAAATTGTTTTAAAATCCCTTGTAGGGTACTTAATGAGTTATCGGTAGGTGAAGTTCGGTAGTTCATTAGGTATTCTACGGGATCATGTTATGCCTTACAAAGGAGTAAGGTGTGACATGTTTTAGTGGTATCAGAGCAAACTTTTGAAGTACGTTTTAACTTATAAATTTGTATCTTTTTTTTGTTAAGTACAACTGCTCAATGTCCTTATTTGTTACATACAGTGCATTACATCATAAATATGAACTAACGGAGGGAAATCTCCTTGTGTTATTTGTTCAGGAGATACACTAACTTTTGACTGAAATGAAAGAAGGGGATTACTCAGTTGAGCAATCTGTTGAAGCTGAGGCATAAGGGGAAGCCCTAGCTCTACAAATCGTCAGTGGATCAGTAGCACCAGCCCCACAAATGTCGCAGTTTCTTGCACATTTCGCACAGCAGATGGCTGTGATATTTCAACAAATGGCTGGGGGTATGCCTGCTCAAGCTCCACCCCAGACACCTGTGATACAACCACAGCCTCCAGCCAGACAGTATGACAAGTTATTGAAGTATGGAGCTACTGAATTCAAGGGTACAGTAGACCCTTTAGAGACAGAGCAGTGGTTAGAAAGAATGGACAGAGTATTCAAGAAGCTGCACTGCCAAGATGAGCTGAAATTTGAATACTCCGTGTCACTACTGCAAGGGGATACGTATGATTGGTGGAAGACCATCCCCCACAACTTGGCTGAACCACCAGTACTGACCTGAGATGACTTCATCAGAGAATTCAGACAAAAATACGTCCCAGACGCATATGTGGATCAAAAGTTACAAGAATTTCTGAGCCTGAAACAAGGGAACAGATCAGTGGTAGAGTATGAGAGGGAGTTCTCCCGCTTAAGCCACTATGCTGGGAGTCTCCTTTCCACCATCAAGAAAAGGTGCAAGAGATTTGAGACTGGTTTGAAGCCCAGTTTGAGGATGCAAGTAGTGGGATTCAAACACAGTAACTTCTCTGAGCTCATCTCTCAAGCACTTGAGCTAGAAAGGATTGAATCAGAAGCAACACCTATAAAAGAAAAATCAGAGAAGACTGAGAAAACAGAGAAAGATAAAGGTGAAAAGTCAGTAGAGCCAAGTTTTAGTGGTACTTCTGGCAAGAGGAAGAAATTTGGTGGACCTAGCAGAGGTCGAGGTGGAAGATTTGGAAGGGGCAGATTTTCTGGACAAAGGCCCCCTAGGTCTGGTCAACAGTCGAGCAGGGGTTCATATCCTGCCCGCCCCTATGAGACGTGTGGCAAGATTCATGGGGGAGAATGCTATTGGGCCACAGGAGCCTGTTTTAACTATGGAGGCAAGGGCCATCTTGCTAAAGACTGCACTAGTGCTCCTAAATATGGTCCAGCTCCTACTACTGCAGAAGTATCTATTCAGAGTCCTGCTCTCAGAGGTTCACAACCAGTTGGCAGAGAAAGAGGCAGAGGTAGAGGCACTGCTTCAGGTAGTCAGGGTACTGCTGGTCAGTCAGCACAAGGAAGTGCTTCAGCCAGAGTTTACACGATGAGACAGCAAGAAGAGGTTGAGACTTCCAATGTGGTAGCTGGTACATTCTCTATCTCTGATCAAGAAGTATTTGTGTTGTGTGATCCGGGTTCAACCCACTCATATGTTAGTGCTACCATAGTCAGTTCACTTACTGTTCCATGTGTCCAAATGGGTTTTGAAGTGCTAGCAACTAGTCCGTTAAGACAAGAGGTTCGGGTCAACAAAATTTATAGAAACTGTCCTTGGTGACCCAAGGATATGTTTTTCTGTCAGATTTGATCGAAATGCCCTTCAGAGATTATGATATTATCTTGGGCATGGATTGGTTAGCCAGGCATCACACCATGATTGACTGTAGACTGAAGACAGTCACTTTTGGTCTCCCTCTGTACGGTGATGTGGTAATACATGGGGAGAGGCATTTACTGCCATTAAACATCATTTCGGCTGCACTAGCCAGAAGGATGATCAGAAAGGGGTGTGAAGCATACTTGGCACATGTGATAGACATCCAAGTGGGGAGTCCAGCATTGAGAGACATTCCTACGGTATGTGACTTTTCAGATGTGTTTCCTGATGAACTGTCAGGATTACCTCCAGAAATAGAAGTGCAGTTTGAGATTGATGTTATGCCTGGTGTGGATCCAATCTCTATAACACCATATAGAATGGCACCTGCAGAATTGAAAGAGTTAAAAGTGCAGTTACAAGAACTACTTGATAAGGGCTTTATCCGCCCTAGTATGTCACCTTGGGGAGCACCAGTGTTGTTTATTAAGAAGAAGGATGGCACTCTCCGCTTATGTATTGACTATCGGCAGTTGAATAAGGTGAGAATAAAGAATAGATATCCATTGCCCCGCATTAATGACTTATTTGATCAGTTGAGGGATGCAACTGTGATCTCCAAAATTTACCAGAGATCAGGTTATTATCAGTTGAAAGTACAAGAGCAGAGTATTTCTAAAACTGCCTTTAGAACCCACTATGGCCATCATGAGTTCTTGGTCATAACATTCGGGTTAACTAATGCTCCGACTGCTTTTATGGATCTGATGAACACTATCTTCAGACCATACCTTGACTAGTATGTTGTGGTATTCATTGATGATGTATTGGTCTATTCGAGGAGTGCAGAAGAGCATGATATACATCTGTGGATTGTACTGCAAACTTTGAGAGAGAAACAACTATACGCCAAATTATCGAAGTGTGAATTTTGGCTGAAGGAGATATCCTTTTTGGGGCACATTATATCAGTAGAAGGTATTAAGGTAGATCCTAGCAAGATAGAAGCTGTCCTTAATTGGAGGCCACCCAGAAATATCACGAAGATTCGCAGTTTTCTGGGTTTAGCTGGATACTACCGTCGATTTATGAAGGGATTTTCTATGTTGGCATCTCCATTGACTAAGCTACTTCGAAAAGATGTGAAATTTCAGTGGACGGATAAATGCCAACAGAGTTTTGATGAGTTAAAGAGGTATTTGACTGACGCTCCAGTCCTGACTTTACCTACCCTGGGTAAAGAATACACAGTATATAGTGATGCTTCTCACAATGGGTTAGGCTGTGTATTGATGTAAGATCGAAATGTCATTGCCTATGCATCATGCCAGCTGAAACTGCATGAGAGGAATTATCAAACACATGATTTGGAGCTTGCATCTATTGTGTTTGCTCTTAAAATCTGGAGACTTTATTTGTATGGGGAGAAATGCTACATTTACATAGATCATAAGAGTTTAAAGTATTTGGGCACCCAGAAAGAGTTGAATTTGAGACAGAAGAGATGGTTAGAGTTGATAAAAGACTATGATTATCTGATAGACTATCAGCCAGGGAAAGCTAATGTTGTGGCTGACGCCTTAAGTCGCAAAACTATGGCAAGTCTACGGGTTACTCCTTTGTTTATGGTACATGAGTTGAGATCATTACATGCTAGCTTAGAGATTAATGATGAGGAGCAGACAACAGTTGCATGGCATGTACAGCCAGTATTGAGTGATCAGATCAGAATGGCTACTAGAGAATGATCAGAAGTATCAGAAGCTATTGGAAGAAGTCAGATAGGGCAAGAAACCAGAATTCTCAATAAGAGATGATGGTCTATTGCTACACCAGGGCAGAATATGTGTTCCTAATGATGTTAATTTGAGGCAGATCATTTTGAAGGAAGCACATGAGTCTTCTTTTGCAATGCACCCTGGTGGTACAAAAATGTATAGGGGGCTAAAGGAGTATTACTGGTGGATAGGTATGAAAAGAGATGTGGTAGAGTTTGTTTCTAAAAGCCTAACTTGTCAGCAAGTACCTGCTGGATTGTTACATCCACTACCAGTACCAAAATGGAAATGGGAGAGAATAACGATGGATTTTGTGATGGGACTTCAGAGGACACAGAAGAATCATGATGCAGTATGGCTCATTATTGACAGACTGACTAAGTCTGCTCATTTTCTGCCAGTCCGGATGGACTACAGTTTAGAAAGATTGGCCAAGTTGTATATAGATGAGATTGTGAGACTGCATGGAGTGCCAGTATCCATCGTATCAAACAGAGATCCTAGGTTCACTTCTAGATTCTGGGGTAGTCTTCAGAGAGCCCTAGGAACTAGATTGAACTTCAGTACTGCATTCCACCCACAGACAGATGGCCAATCTGAGAGGGTAATTCAGATCTTGGAGGACATGTTATGGGCTTGTGTGATCGAGTTTGAGGGCAGTTGGGATACACACTTGCCTTTGATTGAGTTTGCTTACAATAATAGCTACCAATCAAGCATTGGGATGCCTCCATATGAAGGTATGGTAGAAAATGCAGAACTCCCTTGTGTTGGGATGACGTGGGTGAAAGGAAGATGATTGGGCCTGAAATTGTTCAGCAGATCGAGGAGAAGATCAGGGTGATCAACAATCGATTTAAGACTGCATCAGACTGCTAGAAGTCCTACATTAATTTAAAGAGAAGGGATATTGAATATGCAGTAGGTGAGAAAGTATTCCTCAAGGTTTCCCCTTGGAAGAGAATTGTGAGATTTGGCAGAAATGGGAAACTGAGTCCTCATTTCATTGGGCCATATGAGGTTCTAGAAAGAGTGGGTCCCTTGGCATATCGTTTGGCACTACCTCCAGAGGTAGAAAAGATACATAATATCTTCCATGTGTCTATGTTGAGGAGGTATCGATCAGACCCATCTCATATACTATCGGCAGAAGAAATTGAAGTAAATCCAGACCTCACATATGAAGAAGAACCCATAGAGATTCTGGCTTATGAGGTGAAGCAGCTACAGAACAAGCAGATCCCATTAGTAAAAGTGCTGTGGAACCATCATTCGGGCCAGGAGGCTACTTGGGAACGAGAGGAGGACATGAGGAGACAGCACCCACAGCTGTTCAGAGATTGATACCAGGTAAAATTTTGAGATAAAATTTATTTTAAGGGTGGGAGAATTGTAATACCCCTATTTGCATAGCCCGGTATATTTTACTATTCCGGTGACCGAAGCCGATCCGGACAATTAAGGGGATTAGAACCATACTTAAGACGACTAGAGAAGCCATAAACACAAATAATTAGTAATTGCCAATTAGTTAAGTATAAATAAGAAAAACAGAACATAAGAAGTTAAATGAGCCGAGAGTCATAGCGATGGGTGACCTTCTATTGCAAAGTCGATTTAAACTCGAATTTGGAACCGTAAAATGTGACGCCGCGATCCTTAGGACTATTACAAACACAGTGGAAAAGAGAAAATCATGAAAAAGAATTGTTAAGCCAGTCAAATAATTAGGTCAGGGAGCCAGAAGAAATATTAAATTATTTGTAAACCGAGTTGAACTGGCGAGGGTCAATTTGGTCAATTAACCCCGAGAGCTGACTCCTGACCTAACTGTCAAATAAAATTGGAGAAAAGAAAATTTCGGAATCGATAATTAAATTAAAGAACTAATGAAAAAATAAATAGAAAAATAAAAAGAAAATTGAAAAAGTGAAAAGAGATGACATCATGCATGATGTCATAAATACCATAATTGAAAATTTATTTAATTTGATTTATGGTCTTCCATAAGACTAAATTCATAAAAGAAAAAGAAAAGAAAAAAAAACTTCATCTTCTTAAAAAAAACGTGAACCATCTCTCTCACCCTCTCCCTCACCAAACTCTATTAAAGCTCATTTTGAGCTTGATCAAACCCTAAATCCCACCATAAAAACTCCATTTTCTATCATTAAACCTTGTTAACACCACTTGAGAAGAAGCTTGATCAAGAAAAGAAAAGAGGAAAAGAAAGGAATTGAAGGATTTGAAATTCTAAGAAAGGTTAGTAAGCTAAACTTGATTTGTTAGTTGATTTAATTGTGTTTATAGTTGAATAAACTTAGAAATTCACTTAAAAGGAAATGAAAACAACTCTGAGGACTAGTTATGGAATTTGGTTAGTTAGGGTTTGATGTGGAAATGTAAAAATTTGATTGAATTAAACTTGCTAGAATGCTTGAATGATTATGGTTATATGCTTTGAATTAGCTAAATGCAACAAATTGGTGAACTAGGGTTTTGAACACTTAGGGTTTAGGAGTAAAAAATGTGAGAAATTGTGAAATGATGTGTTTGACCCAGTTTGAGGTGAGAAATGGTCATTTGTGACTAATTGAAATGTGTTGAAAGTGTTAGAGGTGAGTTTAAATTCGGATTGAAAATGGTCATATTGCAGGCAGCAGGACCAAGGTCCCTTTGAGGGACCAAAACTAAAAATTTACAAGTCCAATTGGTATGAGACCAATTGGGCATGAAAATAGACACAAAATGACACATTTTTCATTTAGGAATCATGCCCAAAAAGTGACAAAAACCTAGTGAACAAATTGACCAAATCCGGATTTTTGTAGTCTGACCTGTGCAAAAATGACTAAATGAATAGTGTTTGTTCATTTGGCCATAACTTGGGCTAGGCAGGTCTAAATGGCCTGGAATTTTACCAGTGGACAGCTGAGATATAGACCTAAAACTTTCATGAAGAACACAAACCCAAATTATACCCTTAACCAAGTCATTTGGCCACCCAAAATTGGTGACCTAAAACTGCCAGAACCAGAATTTGCCCAGACAATCTAGGTTAAGTCTAATCTGGCAGCCATGATTCAAATGGCTATAACTTGAGCTACAATACTCCAAATGGAGTGATTCAAAAAGGAGAATAAAGTTAGGACAATAGGGAACATTTTCTATGAAGAAAGTTTTACCAAATTCTAAAAGAAAAATGACCAATGGAACAGTGCAACTTAAGACACTAAAACTGAAAATCTGCAAATTTGCCTAAAAGACTTAGAATTTGAGTAAACAACCAAAACCAATAAATTTAGTTATCAAAATGTGGTATGTGGGTGAAGTTGAAATTCTCATACCTATTAAGCCTTAGAAAGTCAATAAATTGACATGAATAGTATAGTGAATAGTAATCCTAAAATACGAATTTTAAAAAAACGTCAAGTTTAGCACATTAGAGCTAGGTAAAAGTGAAATTAAATTTATTTTTGGATTTATGCTAAGTTATGATACTGAAACACTGTGAAACTATGTGTTTCAGTTGGAAAGAATACCAGGAAGGAACCCGAGGTGTCGAGTCAAGGCCAAAAGGCGACTCGCTTAAGGTTTGTGCACAACGTATAATTTCTATAAATTATCTTCTGCATATTGTTTTGAATAATTTGAAATATTGAATTGTGACATCATTGTGATAAAATGTTTATTATGCTTTTGATTTAAATTGTTGAAAGTTAATTGTGTATATTTGAGATGGCATAAATGTTTAGTAAATTGTTAAGATAAGTTTTGAAACCACAGTGTCATGACCATATATTTGAACACCTCACTAGCATGGCTAGTGGGGGTAATCAGTTTCGAATTTTGATTCCTTCTCTAGCTGAAGTGTTAAGGTTTGTGCTAGTAGAAGAAGAAATTGAATGGATATCCATATATTTGAGCTAGCTAGCCTTGTGATGTGACTTCTCCTTAGCCTCTAGCTATTGAGATTATATTTGTTTTGAATGGCATGATATAATTGTGGGTTTTATGAAATTGGTTTTGACACTTCAAAATGAAATTGTTTGGATTAAAATCTCACGATTCATGTTTTGTGTTTAATTCTCATGTTCAGTCCAATTTTTGAATAAATATGATTTAAATTCTGCATAAAGATTATTTTAATATGTTGTGCACCACTGAGTCCTAGTACTCAGCGATGGCTGTTATTGTTGTCACAGATTTAGAGACTAGAGGAGTAGCAGATTGAGCTGCTGAGGACTGAGGAGCTACCTGCTTTGAAGTTATCGGGTATATTTTATACCCTGACTGTAAAAATTTATTTTGATGTATGTAATGTATGTAAATGTATGGACATGTAAAATTAGTCTTGAGCAACTTGTATAAAGTTTGCAATAAATTTTAGTTTGAATTTCTCTTAATGTAAATTTTTGCAATGATGTATCTAAATTATTTTGTCTTTAATGAAATATGAATGGTAGTATTTTGTTTTAAATTGAATGAAATTTATTAATGGTATTTTGATGATTGTTGGATATTGAAAATTGTGGATTTGAATTTTTTAAGATTGATAATGATGTTGAAATTGATTGTGAATTTGAAGAAGTTGTTGAGACAGATTATTGGAAGTGCTTTTTACAGGAAGTTGAAGAACTGTTTTCTCAAAATACAGACGGCACTCTGCCGAAATTTTTATAAAATTTGCAGAAAAATAAAATGGGCCAAAAATTTCAACTAGCTTTCAACTTTAATTAAATGTTTTGATACCAATTAGAAAATGCTCACCACTTATCAAAAGTAAGAAAATTGTTTTAAAATCCCTTGTAGGGTACTTAATGAGTTATCGGTAGGTGAAGTTTGGTAGTTCATTAGGTATTCTACGGGATCATGTTATGCCTTACAGAGGGGTAAGGTGTGACAGACTTCCTCATTAACTTCATCATAATTTGAAGTAGATTCATTATTGTCTTCATCTTCTTTCTTCTTTTCTCTTCTACCTCACCTTTCTTTCCTTCTCCCACAATTTTCCCACTCCTTAGGATCACTACCTTGCAATGCTCTCTAGGATTCTCTGGTTGACTTGGAAGTTTTCCTTGTGCTTTGCTAGAAGAGCTTGCTTATTGAGCTATTTGGTTTTCCAACATCTTGTTATGAGTGGCAAGCTGATCTATCCTTGAAGTTAATTGTTGAATCATTTCTCATTGTTTCTGTTGAGCAAATAAAAAATTCTCTATCATAGACTTCAAAATTGAATCTTGGTCTGAAGACTGAACTGGTGGTTGTGGAAGAGGAGCATTTTGATTCCTTTGTGGTGGAAATCCAGGTGGTACTTTGTTTTGCTGAAAATTCTATCGATGCTACTGAAAATTAGGAGGTTATTAATAATTCTGTTGCTGCTGTCCTTGTCGACCTCCCTAAGAAAAGTTAGGGTGGTTCCTCCATGCTGGATTGTATGTAGCAGAAAAAGGATTACCAACTAGTTTTTTATTATAATTCCCAACAAAATCAACTTGCTCATTTCCAAACTCTAAGAAAATCATTAATACAATGCATATTTCCTACACCAACGTCTTCTATATGACTAGATCCTCCAATTGAAGAATCAACCTTCATGCTTAACTTATCCATTTTTCTCGTCAAAGCATCAAATTTGGCATTAAACATACTCATGGCATCTAACTCATAAACACCAACTGATAGCTTCTTCATTTCATTCCTTTCACAGCTCCATTGATAATTTTTGTAAGCAATTTTATCCAATGCTGAATAAGCTTTGTCTTCTGACTTCTCCATAAGATCCCCTCTTGAAGATGCATCAATTATACTTCTAATTGCTAGAGAAACACTATTGTAGAAATGTTGAACTAGCATCCATTTAGGGATTCCATGATGTGGACATCTCCTTTGAAGATCCTTATATCTCTCCAATGCTTCATAGAGACTCTCATCATCCCTTGGTCTGAAAGAAGTTAATTCATTTCTCAATTTTGTAGTCATGCTAGGAGGAAAGTACTGAGCCAAGAAAGCTTTTGACAACTCATCCCAAGTAGTTATTAAACCCGGAGGTAATGAATGCAACCACTCCCTAACACGATCCTTCAAAGAAAAAGGAAATAATCTCAGCCAGATGACATCATCTGACACTCCATTTATCTTCAGCATGTCACTAATCTCAAGAAAATGTGTGAGGTGCACATGTGGACTCTCAGTAGGACCTCCCCCAAACTGTGATTGTTGAACCATTTGATAAAGTGAGGGCTTCAACTCAAAATTATTCGCTTCCACTCCAAAATCTTCAAAACTAGGAAAAGCATGATCCTTAATTGATCTATTATTGTTGTTTGCCATAGCTTCTATCACTTATTGCTCTTGATGTTGCTCTTACTGTCTTTGAATTATGAGTTCAACTTTTCTTCTTTTAGACTCTGCTCTTAAAGTTTTAGCTGTCTTTTCAATCTCAGGATCAAAAACTAAATCAATATCTGCACTTTTTATTCTTCTCATATAAAAGATATGTACCTGAAAAACCAAAACAAGAAAATTTCAAAGTAAAATGATAAAGAAAAGAAATTAAAATAAAAAATAAAATGCCCAAATTAACTAAACAATCAATCGTCTAATATCAAACAAAAACAAATCTCCGACAACGGTGCCAAAAACTTGATGCGTACTCCGCAAGTATACGGGTCGTTCAAGTAGTAAAGAAAAGATATCGTCCGACAAAGATTTGTTGTTTGAGTACCAAACTATAAAAGTCATGATTATTTGAGCTATCCATAATGTGTGCTAAAAAGTAGAGTAGAGATGCAACAAATTAAATTGGGAAAATAAAGAAATTATAATGAAATAAGCAATTAAATTTCTAAGCACTATACTAATTTACTAAAATTTCAGCAAGTAATTAAAGATTTGATTAATTAATGTCAAAATTAATTCCAGAGTTGAGGTTCATGAAGTAAATTTCATTGGGATTTGGATAGATAAAATCAAGATTAAGAGAAATACAAGTTTGAAGGAAGTTGATTCTGATTTCCTTTAATTTCTCTTTCAAGCAAACTAAAGAGTGTTTTAAAGGAAACTAAAACCCATTCTCATGTGATGTTTAATTACCCAAAACCCTTTAAGCTCTTTAATCAACTTAAAATTCCTCTTAACCCACTAGTTTATTTCTAATACTAGGTGATTAAGTTCATTATCTTGATTATCTATCATAGATTTTTACCTCTTGGTCTTTTAATCTAAGATTAAGAATAAAACCCAAGGGGTATCAATAATGGGTATGTAAATAAGTACACAAGATAAGAATCAAAACTTATATATACTAAAATCTGGTTAAAACCAATCCAAATCCACAAATAAAACTTAAATCATTACACCCAACTCTGAAATCCCAAGTATCTACTCACTCATGCTTGTATATATAAGTAGAAATATGAAATGGAGCAAGAAAACATGAAAATAAGACTAAAAATAAAAGAACCCAGAAAAAGAGAATCTAAATATCTGAAAATGGAAGCAGGAAACGTTACTCTGTAGGTGTCCTTCCTCCAGAAAATGGCGTAGTTCCTTCTTTCCTTTCTCTTTCGATTTTTCTCTCTCTTTCTCTTTTTAGTAAAAATGAGAATATGATGCTTATATATCCCCTCAAACTTTGCCCCAAAAATGGTCTCTAAAGGGAAAAAGACAAAAGGTGTGAAAAGAGAAAATTTTTTTATATCAGCAAATCTGCCAGCACCATCCCACATGCCTCATGTTGATTTAAGTTATTTTCAACATGCCTCATATTGATTCGGAGGGAGAGCCTTTAGGTTCTACACGACCAGCTATACGAGGCATGTTGAAGTCCTTGAAACTTTCTGCAGATTTTGTTCCAAAATCTCTTTCTGCATGACTCAATGTTGAATCTATATGTCTCATGTAGATTCCTACTGACTCACTCTTATCTTCACACGACCTTCAACACAGGGCATGCTAAAGCCCTTAAAAATCTCGGTTGGTCTTCTTTCTTAGGTAAATTTTCTTCATTTTTCACACTACTTTAAATTTCTAAATCATTTTGAATTTCTTCTATATGGACTTTTTTGCCTTTAAACCTCATTAAAACCTATTAAAAATATTAAAATCCTAAAAATCAAATATAATGAAACTAAAATTAATAAATTAATTAAAATAAGCATTAAAAGCATAAAATTATTAAATTAAAAAGGGCAAAATAGATGTAAAATTATCCTAAAATACCTATATAAAATGAGTTTATCAATTTCTACACCAGTTTGAAACTTCTGTCTAAGGTGGCCGGCTATGCCTGAACTTCATTACTGAGAATATTTTTATTCGGTTGATGATGCTTTGCCTGCTTATTTTTATTGGATTATTTTATTGTTGAGAAACAAAACATTTTTCCTTGTCTGCTGCTTGTAAAATCCATAATTGAAGTACTAAATTCAGCTCGGAATGGACCAAGCCAGGTATTAAACAAAGTAAGCGCCTGCCTGATAACGACATATATATATATATATATATATATATATATATATATATATGCAGAGTTTTTCAAAAACAGCATTAGTTGGCAAAGCAAGTCCTCGGTATTAATTTAGGCAGGGAGTATTTTTCGGAATCTTATCTTTGATAAAATAAAGAGCAAAGTTAGGACGGAGGCAAGAGCCTAGATAACGGGCAATGCTGTGGCCTGTGCCTGTGGGGTTGGTTGGCAGCTTTTACAACATATTTCAATCATTACATTATCTAGTTTTCTTGACCAATATGTTACACTATAATATTAATTTCTATTATAGCTTACTGCATGAGATTTCAAATTAAAATTATACAGTGTTAACGTTCTGAGCTACAGTGCTAGTGCTACTTCTTATAGGGCAGTAAAAAAAGAAAAAGTAAAATGATTCAGAATTTTTTATAATGCTAGAATTTACAAAAGTTATCATCTTGCAAGTTCAAATTTTTTCCTGGCAAGCAAAGTTGATCTACGAGTTCTTCTAACAACTGATCCAAAATTTGCATCCCTAAATCTGCACCAATGTCTTCAACATCTTTGGATTTCCAAATCTTTTCGTAAGTAGAATTTGATTCCAACAGTTGAGCTTCGGCCAGCTTGCAAATTTCACTCCACATGTTCAAGAAATGCTGAGCATTCCTAATTTTCTTCCTCAATCCTCCACATGCTTCTTCCTTTCTCTTTGAATTTGGATGATCTTCTCCGATGAAATTATTATCTTCATTTTGCTCAGATAAGTCATCGTAGTCATGAAGCGTTGATGATAGTTTCCTTCTTGAAATGGACTTTTTATCTTCCTCTGTTAGTATGAAAAAGAATAAGCAACCATTTTAAAAACAAATAGATCACACATTCATACTACTGTAAGTTTAAAATTTTGAATGGAGTTAAAAAGAAAAACCTGTTAAAGGAACTTCAGGATCAACCATGAATCGATCAAAATCAAGAACAGAAACAGGGCTAGAATCTTCTGAGCTGCACTCCTCGAGTTCTTCATTCTTCAGTGCACACCGATTTATTTTCTTCTTTTTCCTCGTTAATTTTGGTCGACGTGGAACGTCTTTATCATTTATCCAATGTGATTTCTTCGCTTCTTGCAAGACTGTGGCAGCATCTGTTTTCTCACAGGAGTCTTGCAAAGGCAGAGTAGCCTTGTGTGAATCTTCAATTTTGTCAATTTCTTGAGCATGCGTATCTGGTATTCTCTTACTTGGCTGTTCCTCATTGAGCATTTTTAAAATCATCTTGTTGATGATCTCTTCACCATCCTTATTTTTCTTCTTCTTCTTCTTCTTTTTCTTCAATGGTACCTGCACTTTGTCATTTGTGTTTTCCTTGCTTTTACATTTCTCTCTTGTTTTCTCCCTAAGTTCTTCAAAACCCACCTCACATTTCCTTCCTCTAGATCTAGTTTCTTTGCTCTCACCTGTTTCTTCGAAGCTAAGAACAAAGAATTCCTCATTTTCCAGCTCGATAAAAGTAGGCATTTCACAGAAGGATAATGTACTCTTAACACGTCTGTGCTGGCCTTGCTTTTGATCACTTTGATCACCAAATTCTGCAGAATTCATGGATTGGCTCCTTGATATTGAACAGGCACTCACCTGGATACTATCCGGGAAACATTCCAAACCCATTAGCCTAGCCACAATCCCTGGAGCAGTAGGTACGGACTCATTAGAGTTGATCAAGTGTTGTTGCTTAATGTGACATGGTATTGAGGTCGCGTCAGTGATTGGATAAGATGGGTGGGTAGGGAGGCTGCGAGAACAGAGAAGTCGACGAAGAATACCTGCAAGGCAACTTGCGGTGGCACTTTTTGAAGTGCACATATTTGCATGAAAAGAATTAGTAGTGGAGGAAGAGGAAATGGAAGGAGATGGTAGCAGTTTCATCTTCAAAATTATCTAGGAAAAAAAAGAAAAGAAAAATCAGTAAACAGGTGTGTAAGGGAAGAATGGGGTCTCTTGTAGAAGTTTGCAATAAAAAAGCAGGGAAAGGGAATGCAAAAGAAAAAGCAAGATTCGAATATAAGTACTTGTGGGAAGATGAAAAAAGGAGGATGACGAGGTGATGGCAAATGGCGGGCTTTGTATTTGAATTGTGGTCAAGTTGATGGATAATTCACTCAGGAATATGTTTCCCCGCGAGTTGACAAGTCAATTTAAGCAATTTTCTTGTCTTTCACTCATAAATTGTTAGCGCACGCAAGATCGGTCCTGGAGAGTGAAAAATAAAAGAAATATTCCAGGGAAAGAATTTGGGCTTGTTTTGCATATGTACTGTGAGGGTGTCAAGACTCCAATAACATTGAAATGGGAAAGAATGTCAGTTGGGCCCAATAATCATGGCCTTTGAAATGGATTTTAGTGGGCCTAAGTTCTGGCACTCTCACAATACAATGGGCTCCACGAATGTGGGAAACGTTATTAAGGTTTCTGTTAAGAGTTGGACAAATGAACTTAATTATCATGTGGCAGACTTGTTTCTTTTTTCATCCATGAAAAGACCTAGGAACATTTTGGGAAAACCTTAATTTTTTTTTTGAACTTTTAACCTGCAACAAACAAATTTAGAACCATACCCTACATATTTCTGACAGAAGTACTAAAAGATATTACTGCTCTCCTACGTGGATATTCCATTCCTTAACCAGTAAGCATTTTACTTGTCCATTTTTTTTTTTACAAAGATCTTAAGCTAGTGGTCATCATTACCTTTCTGGGTATCTTCAATGTGTTGTGGAGAGAGATTTCAAATTTAACATATTGAAATGGGTTTATTAGATTTTCAGCTTGAAGGTTTCATTAATGCGTCTTCTGCCCATTTTCTACATATTGTGGGGATTCATTTTAAACAACCTCTTGTTTTAATTTAAATTTGTATATTTCAACCTAAACATGCTAAAGAAGTGTCGATTTTGGCTTGTTTACTATACTGAGGCCTTTTGCCTTGTTTGCATAACAAATGCTGACGTCTATGTTTTAGGATTTATGCATTTCACATTTTGGCCATTTGCTGTTCATCCTGAGCTTGTGTACTGTGAATTATAATTGATTTCTATTATTGCCTATAAAAATAAAAAATTAAAAAAAAAAACTACTTAAACGGAAACAAGCTTTTATTCCAATTCAGACTACATGAGCGATTGGCCGGAGGCCAAACATTGCCAGAAAATACAATCAAGTCACTGATTACTACTTGGTCACATAGGACATAAATAAAGAATAATGTATGTTGGAAGTTTTTTTAAAGGTGAGAGAATTATGAACGCATTATTTTTTTTTTATCTAAGAAAATGCATTTGCATCTTAATTATCAAATAATTAAGTTCAAGTATTTTTAAAAATTTTTCCTTTCATGTTAAAAAATTCATTTCTATTTAATATCATGTATTTTTTATTTACAAATTTATATTTTTTTTCTTATTATTTTAATTAAATCTTACATGTAAAATAATTTCTATGATTAATAATATACATCCTTTATTTTTTTTTTCCCAATATTTGCTGGCCAGGTCTACGGGCTTGTGATGATGCAAGTTGATAATGTGCTGTATCTGCAAAGCAATGGTTGCAGTAGAATAATTCTGCCCTGGCAATTCTGATTCCATAACAGTCAGAAGTAATTTGGCAGGAAAAAGGCTTGCAACTTTCAGTAAATAACCATACATTATTACCAAACGCCGTAGCTTTATAAGTTCCTTCAAAGCAAGCTACAAAGCATCCTACTGAGGACATCTAGTTATGACTTGGGCCAACTGTATTCTCCTTGTTCTGGCTATATATGCTCTAAAAGAAAGAATCAGCTTAACTTTCTTTTAGCAGATTTGTGCAAATTAGGATCAGTCTGATAGTAGACGACTTCTCCATCATCACTCACATAGTGATCTTCTCTTATGCTTTTTACTAGGTTTCTGAACAAGTGAAATGGAAATGGTCCAGATTTGTTTGGCTCTCTATAGTACTTTCCAAGCACTGGCTTAGCAGCCTTTGTCTACAATGCAAAGAATCAAACTATGAAAATCATCCGTTCCAAATTCCTTATACATGTAAATTTGTTTCTTGCATAAAATAATGGAGAGAGTTTGATTACCGCCTCTACTAAATGGTAGTGTGGGATTTGAGGAAAGAGATGATGTATAACATGTGTGCCAATATCATGGTGGATGTTATTGATCCATCCATAATCACGATCAACTGTTGTAAGCCCTCCACGCAAATAACTCCATTCCTGTCAAATAAATTACTTGAATACTCTTGAACTTGGCTGAATGCCCTTTCTTAGAATTATGACTGTCAGGTACTTGAAAGACGGGTAATATTAGTACCTTGCCACGATACCATGGAAGTTTCTGCTCACATCCATGGTGATGCAGGTATGTAACAAAGTCCAGCCACATGACAAAAATCTGCAAAAGTATTATTTTTGTTATTATTCAGAGGATGAACAATCTCCAAAAGATGGAGAGAAACATTAATTGAACTCACCAAATATGGAACTCCATATAGCTTAAACACTTGGGCAGGGCCAAAAATAAAGCATGAATAGAGGAGCAGGAGAACCATTATTGTCCAACACACAGTTGATGTTGACACCGCTCTTCTCTCTTCAGGGGCAAACAAATTACTGTAGGGATTGAAGTGTGAACCTTCTTTCCCTGGACTTCTTGTCCACTGAGCAGGGGAAAAAAAAACAAAATTCAGCTATTCAATTAAAGCTATTTAATCTATCCATCATATTTATATTGATAACATTTGCATTTAATGAACTTCAGACGTAATTGGGGTGTTACCAGATATAAAGGATACGCAAACATGGGGAGAGGCACAGTGTATCTCATAATCCGAGTACTTAAAGGTAAATTCTTGTAGATGTTCTCAGGCAACTGAACCAGAGAGATAGAGATTAGTCATTATATATTTGCTCAAGTAAAAAAAAAAAAGAATAAATGTTAAATTACGAAAGAGAGTAAAACACTTTCCGGAACCCAAGATTCATCCTTTTCCACATTTCCATGATTCTGATGGTGAGTCCTGTGGCTGATTCTCCTGCAAAATTATGCAGAACTTAGAGCAATGGCTAAATAATATAAAGATAAGCATCAAGAGAAAGAAAAGGAAAAGTGGAAGCTGACCATCCGTGGTAAGGTACAAGAATTGAAGAATGCAAGAGATGCCCCACCACGTCATTTAGCAGGGGGGTATCAGAAAAGCTTCCATGGCCACTACAGGTCCAAAAGAAGACAATAATTGTAGTTGAAAAGATTTGAATGCCAATGCAAAGCAAGAAGCAATTTATTAATGGAACAAAAAAAATGTACGAGTAGTAATTGCCACTTACCAGTCATGACCAAGAACAAAGATAGCCCAGAACATTGTCCCCTGAGCAGCCCAATAGAGCGGCCATACAGCCCAAGAATTGAAGTAGAGTGCAGCTGCGGCTAGAGCAAGGATGACGACAACATCCCTGAAAATATAGCTGAGAGACCTCCATGGATTCTTGACCCAGCAGTGCTTAGGAATGGCAGCTCGGATCTGAGCAATCTTGAAAGGAGGTGAGTTACCTGCGTCAAAATCATCATCTCCATCGACGGGATGCACACCATTTACGAAATCTTTGTTGTTCATTAGCATTTGGGTGAGGACAAGATTGGTTGGTTGGTTGGTTAGAGGAAATTGTTGAGGCAGTGGGAACTGGGAAGGAGCTGTCTGGGAAAGAGAGTAGAGCAGAGAGATTTATAATGGAACAACACTGAAATGAAGCAGCATGAGCAAAGAGCCAAGAAGCACAAACGTGAAATGCACATGGACTTGTGACGTATAAGTAAGGTTTTGCGTTTTGTTATTATTATTGTTAGAAGCCAAAGGAGAGAATCGGGTGCAAATTTAAGTAAAGATGGCGACTGGACTGTGTTTTGGGGGAACAATTCATTTGATGCACATTCATTTCACCGCGTTTTCTACATTGCATGCACATTTTGAAACTCTGAAAAATTGATCCATTTTAATTACTCATACTTGTATACAAAACCTTCCCCCCTTTATCATTAAAATAATACTATTCTCTTCGTAAAGACATGCATTGAAATATAAAAAAATTATTTATAAAGAGTTTGAATTTATATAAAAATAAATTTATTAATTATTAAATTAAATTTTTATATTTAGACCATTTATATATATTTTAATTTATATTAAATGTATTAAGAAAAAATTCATTAAAATAATACTCTTCTCTCGGTAAAAGGCATGCTTTTTTCTGTGTTTCAAAAGTGATATCAAAATACCAAAATGAAAGATACTTGTCAATGCAATAACCCACGTGGCAATTTTTATGGTACAGGCAAAGCCACCTTCTCTCCCCCTGCCCATTTTATTTTCCCATTCTTTTTGCATTTATATTTTTTTTAACAAGGGGAAGAAACAAAACAAAGAAGCCCACTTCCCTAAGCATTCCCTAACATAACGTCATCAATACGTAATCTTCCTTTAAGAACGTTTTTCCTTTTACCGATTTCTTAATCCTTGATTGGGATGTGAATTTTACGAGAATACCATCCAATTAATTTTTTTTTATTCATTCTCGTATTTAAAATAAAAATTTTTTATTTTATTTAAAAAATATTATTTTTAAATAAATAATAATAAATATAATTATATGAGAATTTAATTAAATTATTTTTTTTTAAATTATTTATTTTAAATGAAATCATTAATTTTATGACTTATGAAATAATTTTTAATTTTATTAATTTATTTAATTTTGATATTTCAATTATATATTAAAATATATAAAATTAGTGCATGGTATGCTCAGAGCTCCTCTAATTTTATACTCGAATTCTAAGATAGATTTGTGCAAAAATAAGTATTTTCTTTGTTTGTTATCTTATAATTTCTTTTTAAACTTTTTATTATTTATTTATAAATTCAGTTTTGTAGTAAGAAATTAATAGCTTACCTCTTTAAGAGTACTAAAGAGCTTCAAAAAGTTCCTATGTAAAACTTTTTAGTCATTTTGTTATTAAATTTATTTATTGGTGGTAATAGTAAACAATACTCAACTCAATTCAACTAAGCCTTTATCCTAGAAAATTTGGAATCAGCTATATCGATTCGCTTTCTCCACTCTAAACGATTTTGGGTTAAATCCTCATAAATTTATAATGCTTCTAGATCATGTTGTACTACTCTCCTCCAAGTTAATTTAGGTCTACCCATTTTTTTCTTTATATCCTCTAACCTAATGTGCTCTACTTGTCTAACTGGAGCCTCCGTATGTCTACGCTTCACATGACTAAATCACCTCAATCTCCCTTCTCTCAACTTATCCTCAATTGGTACTACTCCTACCTTTTCTCTAGTACTCTCATTACGAACTTTATCTAGTCTAGTATGGCCACTTATCCACCTTAACATTCTCATTTCTGCAACTCTTATCTTAGACACATTCGACTCCTTCAATGCTCAATACTTACTACCATATAACATAGCCGATCGTATAGCTGTACGATAAAATTTTCCTTTTAACTTATTAGGAATCTTGCGATCACATAAAACTCCCGTGGTACGTCTCCACTTCAACCATCCGGCTTTAATCCTATGACTAACATCCTCCTCACATCCCCCATCTACTTGAAGGACTGAGCCGAGATATTTAAAGTGATTACTTTGGGACAGTACCACTCCATCCAAACTAACTCCTTCCCTATCACCAGTTTGGCCTTCACTGAACTTGCAATGCATGTATTCTGTCTTTGTTCTACTTAACTTAAAACCCTTTGACTCTAAAGTACTTATCCAAAGCTCTAGCTTTCTATTGACTCATTCTCGCTTCTCATCTATTAGAAACAATATCATCCACAAATATCATGCACCAAGGAATACTTTCTTGTATATGTTTCGTCAATTCATCTAAAACTAATGTAAAAATGTAAGGGCTTATAGCTGATCCTTGGTGTAATCCAATTGAGATCGGAAAATCTCTTGTGTCCCCTCTCACTGTGCGCACAATAGTAGTTGCTCCTTCATACATATCTTTCAATACTTGTATGTACCTAATATATACCCTCTTTTGTTCTAACACACTCCATAAGACATCTCTTGGAACACTATCATAAGCCTTCTCCAAATCAATAAAAACTATGTGTAGATCTTTCTTCACATCTCTATATTTCTCCATCAAGCTTCTAATGAGAAAGATCGCTTCCATAGTTGAACGACCGGGCATGAATCCAAATTGATTGAGAGAGATAGAAGTATCATGATGTAGTTGATGCTCCACAACTATCTCCCACAACTTCATAGTATGGCTCATGAGTTTAATTCCCCTATAGTTCGAGCAACTCTGTATGTCTCCCTTATTTTTAAAAATATATACTAAAATACTCCTCCTCCATTCATCAGGCATTTTCTTTGAGTTTAGAATCTTATTAAATAATTTAGTTAACCATGCCACTCCTATTTCTCCCAAACACTTCCACACCTCAATTGGTATTCCATCGGGTCCACAGGCTTTACCCACTTTCATTCTCTTAAGTGCTTCCTTTACTTCTAAAGATCTAATCCTTCTAGTATAATTCATATTCTTTTCTATCGTTCTATAGTCTATATTCACGCTATTACTATTTTGACTATTATTAAAGAGATCATTAAAATAATTTCTCCATCTTTCTTTAATGTCCTCATCTTTCACCAACACTTTTCCTTCTTTATCCTTAATGCACCTAACTTGATTGAGATCTTGACATTTCCTTTCTCTCCTCCTTACTAATCTATAAATATCTTTCTCCCCTTCTGTAGTTTCAAGTTTCTCATATAACTTTTCAAAGGCCTGTGCTCTTGTTTGACTAACTGCCTTTTTTGCCTCTTTCTTTGCTATCTTATATTGTTCATATGCCTCATTATTATCACATTTAGGTAATTTCTTATACCATTCTCTTTTTCTCTTCACTGCCTTTTGTACTTCCTCATTCCACCACCATCTCTCTTTTGAGGGTGGTCCATGTCCTTTAGACTTTCCAAGTACTTTTCTAGCTACTTCTCTAATCTTTGATGCCATCTGTATCCACATATCATTGGCCTCCATATTCAGCTTCTATGCTTCGGACTCGAGAAGCTCATTTTTGAACTTCACTTGCTTTACTCCTTTAAACTCCTATCACTTTGTTCGAGCTACATTATTTCTTCTGACCTGACTTGAATTGTTTCTAAACTTGACATCGAAGACCACTAACCGATGTTGACTTGTTAAAGCCTCTCCTGGAATTACCTTACAATCCTTGCGTAGAGCTCTATTTGTCTTCCTGGTTAAGAGAAAGTCGATTTGACTTCTATGTTGTCCACTTTTGAAAGTCACTAAATGCGACTCTCTTTTTATAAAGTAGGTATTTGCTAGTATTAGATTGTATACCATAGTAAAATCCAGGATGCTTTTTCCCTCTTCATTTCGACTGCCAAAACCAAAACCTCCATGAACATTCTCATAGCCTTGCCTATCACTTCCTACATGTCCATTCAAATCTCCACCAATGAAAATATTCTCTTCATTTGGTATGCTTTGCATTAAATCATCCATGTCCTCCCAAAACCTTTGTTTACTCTCACTATCTAGTCCTATTTGTGGGGCATAAGCACTAACTACATTTATTATTTTTCCTTCTAGTACTAGTTTTACTAGTATAATTCTATCTTCTACTCTTTTCACAACTATTACAGCGTCTTTTAATGTCCTGTCTATGATTATGCCCACTCCGTTCTTATTTCTCTCCTTTCCGGTAAACCACAGTTTGTACCCTGCATTACCCACTTTCTTGCTTTTCTCTCATACCCATTTAGTCTCCTGAATGCAAGCAATATTCACCCTTCTCCTTTCCAAGGTATCCACAAGCTCCATTAATTTTCCTGTAAATGATCTAACATTCCAAGTACCAACCCTGATCCTCCTCCTATCCTGTTCTTTCCTAATTGGTTTCCTTTTATGATATCTTCTATTGTTTTCTATGTCTATCTTGTATTCTGTTCCACTATCTGTTCTACTATCTATCTTATGGACTAACTTCTTTACCCACACCCATCCATGATGTAAGAACTCTTGCTCACTTAACACCACACCCGGGCGCCGGCATGGCGGGTTGCTTTCGGTGAACGCCCTGCACCCTTGCATATTTCTCACTATGCATAGAGTAAACAATATATGGAGAAATTTTGTTTGTCTCGCTCTTCTTGCATTTCTACAATTTCTATAAGTTTTTGCAATTTCGTGCTGTAATATATTACTTTTAGAGGGCTAATATTATTAATTTAATATATTATTTAATTGAATTGATTATTTATACATTTTTTAATCACTGTATATTTTGAAAGGTTAATATTATATGTTTAAAAATACTATAATAGAGTATAATTAAATTATAATTTTTTTAATAATATTAATACTTTAAAACGATTTTGAATATATAATAAAAAATAAATAATTCCAACACTTTATATTACTTATATCTTAATAAAATAATATAATTATTTTTTTAAAATCAATAATTAAAATAAAATAATTTTATCTAACATAAATTAATTTTTTCTCTATATGCTCCCCCCAGTGCCCCTCTCCCTTCGCACTTGTACATAAATTGCTTTCTCTTCTCTTTTCTTTGAGAATTAAAGGCCCGATGGTGGAAGCGTAACATACAACTCTTCAATGTTCTATTCTTTTTATTGCTTTCATCAATTAAAAGCTGTCATATTCTTTGCCTGCAGAACACAATAGTCTTGAATATTTATTTGATTTCATTTTTTTTTATTTTTTTTTAGATTTTTATGACATGACTTTTATTAAATGCGAAGAAAAAAAAAGAGTTTCAACAAGTAGTATGGCAAGTAGTAAGTGTCAGATTTGAGCAGCAGGCAATAAGAAGAAAACATGATAATTTAATGTTTATCAATTGAAAATTTGATATGTGGTGTTGTAGATGAAGTTGAAAAAAGAAAAAAGTTAGATGTTCCTTCATTGAATTGATAAATTTAAAAGTTCTCAATGGTTGGGGGAAAAAGGTTACAAATTTTAGGTGTCTTTCCTATTCAAGTTGGCCTAAATTTAATTCAACTAAGCATTCATATAAATTCAGAATACTTAAGGGTAAGTTCTTATGAATTCAAAAGGGTGGTTTAATGTATATTTTGATTTGCAAGACACTTATAAAATATACTTATTTAATAATATTTAATATAATTAAAATTAACAGTTTACAAATTAATATGTCTAACCATTTAATTTTTGTTTACAACATTAAATACTGCAGCTATTATAATAACCACAAGTATTAAATTATTAACTGAGTTGGATAAATTAACTTTTGGCAATAAGTTTATACAAGAAAATAAATTTATAAAAAAAAAAATTCAATTCTAATATTATTATAGTTAATATAACTCAAAATTATAAATTTGTTTGAACGTTAATTATAGTTATAAAAACAGATTCTATTATAATTTCTAATTTTAATTATAATTAAAAATAAATAAGCAGAAAATCTCAAGTTTAAAAAAATTATTTATTTTCTTTTAAATGTAAAGATAAAAAATTTGAAACTCTAATTGCAAATAGTATTTTTTCAGAGATTATTTCTCCACATATTTTTATGAAAATAATTTTAAGAAAATATTTTTCCATTTTTTGGACATTTGAAATGTTTAGAAAATTAGTAAATGAAGAATTTTTTTATAAAGAAATTATTTTTCGTGAAAAAGAGGTTCAATTCGCTCAGGAGTGCTTGAAGACAAGAGGGTCTAATAACTTTTTTTTTTTTTTTTTTTGTCGATAAGCAATGCATACACAACGCTCAAAGATAAGATTCGGCATTTTGATAAAATCATAAAATTTTATCAAGACCCTTTATCTCATATAAACACTACGTACGCACACTTCACATTCGATGTGGAATCTCGAAGGACCAGTCTTTAGGCATGCCTGACTCACTCGCGAACCTCAATTAGGGCTACACCGGGACACACACGACTCACCCCTCCTGGCTCACACACACGCTCACCCCTCAAGATCTCATTTTTTTTTGTCGATAGGTAATACACACACAATATTTAGGGACAGTATTCGGTATCTTGATAAAATCATGACCCATCATTTCATATAAGTGTTACGCATGCATACTCTATATCCGATTTGGGATCCAAAGGATCAAGAGGATCTAATAATTGGATGTGCGTGGGAGTGATCTGACGCATAATTTGCACATGGCAATGCCTATTTTTCACATTTCACATCATATGTTGGTTCATTCAATTTCATTCAATACAAAGTCCTAACCATATATATATATATATATATATATATATTTTTTTTTTCACATTTCACATCATATGTTGGTTCATTCAATTTCATTCAATACAAAGTCCTAACCATATATATATATATATATATTTTTCACATTTCACATCATATGTTGGTTCATTCAATTTCATTCAATACTAAGTCCTAACTATATATATATATATATATATATATATATATATATATATATATATATATATATATATATATATATATATTCTTGATAAAAAAAAATTGTACAAATATTTGGGAATTATTTATCGTGTATGCTATTTTCGGCTTGAAGCCATTTATAATAATATTAATATGTATGAGTTTATGTTTTTATTGTTATTGGTTAGATACGCCACATTATATTTGCGACATGGTGCATCGAAACTGTATAATAATTTCTCATTTGGACAAAATAGTAGGTACATCTATATATGCTCACTTTTTACAAAACAGTGAGCTCCATCTTTTTAATTTCACAGTATAATTTGGCTTTTGGAGTTGCTTGAGACAACCTCATCACACAAGGTAGACAGAAAGAAGGAAGATTATGTTATATAGGCCTCGTTTGATAATATTAATTATTCTAATAACTATTAGTTGTTTTAATAATTATTAGTTGTTAGATATTATTTTTTAGTGGTTAGCTATTTATAGAGTGATTTAAAGTAAAAGTGTTTAGTAAAAATAACCATTAAATTAACTGTTAGATATAAAAATAGTGGTATCATCTTATTAACTCTGGTCAAAATACTCTCTTAGCCTTTAAAAGTTAGGATGGGTAGCTTTTTATGAACCACTTCATCAACTTATATATACTACTATAAATACTATGCCACTGAACAATATAAATAAGAGGTAGTATTTTAATTATGGTCAAAATACTAAACGCTACCCTAAATGCTATTGTCACAAGGCCTTAACAACAAAAGTGTAACTACCCAAACTAGGGGCCGTTATTAGTGCTAGAGATCGCGTCAGCTTAAGGCTATCGAAACTCGTAGCAAGCCTAAAACCTAAAAAACATACATACATTCCTATATATCACCATTTAAGCATACTTCAAATTATTACACCCTAATCTTTTCATCAATGAAACATCTTTAACATAAAAATGATTCATAATTTGAACCTTAACATATATAAGATCCAAAGCGTAATGGTTTAACTTACATACTCCCATAAAGGGATAACATAACATATACATCATTATACTTGACAATATTACATAACTCCAATTTTCTTTAATTACTAGCATAGTACTATCCATTCATAGATTACATGTTCATCTATCCATACATCATACATAAAGGAAAAAGTTAAAGCTACTGCTGATGCTCTCTCTTCAACACTCTTCTAGTTCTGCAACCCTCTATCTGAGGGTTAGGGGAATGGAGTAAGCTTACACAACTCAGAGAGTAAACTAACCATTAATAATTATATCATTTATTCATACACGTGCAATGCATTATTCACGTGAGTTTTTATATCACAAACATTTCATGTAAGATGGACTTGTCACCAGTAACTCCTCAAATTTTCCTTTAAAACATGATCTGTGTTATGCACCCTGGGGCAACTTACCGATCTCCCTTAAAGGGCAACTTAAAGATCTCCTCATAGGATTTACTTATGAATCCAAAACATACGAAATATTACATCGTCGTGAACATGGAGAAAGTCAGTGGGTCATCCAACATCCATCAATACACTAATAACAAATTATGCAATCATGCAACATCTTCTTATTCTAGATGCATACATCATAAATACATATGATATGATGCATGAAAATGATCATTAATTACCTATAAATAATTTCTATTTTATTAAGGCTAGAGTTATTCACCTCTTGAAGCCTATCAACCATCATACTCGAATGGGAGCTATCCTCGGATCCTTACCCTTTCGAGTCTCTCAAGCCCGATCTTATAAAATCAGACCCTAGAGTGTTATAAAAGGTTTTAAAAATCTATACATATCATAAACATCCTATTCTAGTCCCTTTGGAACCATGAAACCATGTTTATGCAGCCAAACTGAGAATTTTCAGAATTTCTAAGTCGAAAACCTATAGATTCCTACTCCCATCAACATCCAAACTCATTTCAAAGTTTCAAAACACAATTCCATCACATATACACATCTTTGAGGCCTAAAATAATTTGAAAACATGCTTAATAGCCACATATATTAAAAAAAAAACTCAAATCCTAAGTTTCTCCCAAACCTAACTTAGCATATATATGGATTTCTTCATATCTATCAAGGGAAACTAGCCATTTAAGGCCCATAACGCTTAAACATAACTATTTTAATAATAAAACATACAACTGCAATAAAAGATCACAAAACCCTAACTCTAACATATATAAATTTCCCAAAAAACTTAACTGAAAATAACTTTTTATGAAATTAAAGTTAGAGAAATATAATCATTCATCAACTTTTTTAGATCTACTCATTAGATTAAGAAGAAAAGAAGGTTACCTCTTTTCTTGGAGCTTGTAGGTGAGAGGACCAAAACATCAAAGCTTGAATCTACTCTACCACACTTTTAAATGGAAGAATCCACCTCAAAGTCTTCAAAAACTCAAGGAAATCTCTTCAAAGAGCTTCTTGTATGCCCTAAAGTTGAGAAAGGGAGGAAAGAAGAAAACCCTAAGTGTGTTTGCAGCAAAAATAAGCTTTGGACCCTTTTTATACCCTGCCTATCTAGGGACTTTCAGCTGCCAAAGTCTATTCTGTCCAAAAGAGCTTTTAGGCAGGAAAAAGGGCTTCGGTTACCGAAACTCCTTCTGTCAGAAAATCTTACTTAAAAACTTTTAAAAAATAAAACCTTTAGAACCTTTTTTTTTTCTTTTTTAAATACATTTTCAATATTTCAAACCCACATACATGAACATACTTTCATGTCTTTGCTACTCCTTTGTCAGTGAAGTTTTACTTTTCACCAAAATATTCCATCAAAGATAAATATTCTGATATTGAAAAATGACAGGTATTACATTCCCCCCTTAAGAACATTCATCCTCAAATATTAAAATAAACACATAAAAAGATAACATAACATACATAACATACCTAGAAAATGTGGGGATATTGTTGTATTATGGAATCACGGGTTTCCCACGTGCACTCTTCTATGTTGTGGCAGTTCCATAACACCTTGACCATAAGTATCTCCTTGTTTCTCAGCTTCCTTATTTGAGTATCTATAATTCGGACAGGCTGTTCAACATAAGAAAGATATTTTGAAATTTTCATGTCTAGTTCACTTATAACCTTGTTCGGATCTGACACGAACACATCCTACATAAATATGACATGATGCATAAAGATGCTCATTAATTTTCTATAAATAATTTTTATTTTATTAAAGTTAGAGTTACTGAATTTTTGTAAGCTTACCCCTTTCCCCTAATCCCAAGGTGCAGGGTTGTAGGACTAAGAAGAGTTTTTTGAAGATAGAGCATCAGGGGTAGCCTTAGCCTTTCCTTTATGTAAAGTGTATGGATAGATGGACATATAATTTATGAATAAATAGTACTGTGCTGGTGATTAAAGAAAATTGTAAATATGTAATTTTTTTTAGTATGATAATGTATATGTTATGTTAACCCTTTTGAGAGTACGCATGTTAAACCATTATACTTTGGATCTTATATATATTAAGATTTAAATTATGAATCATTATCATGTTATGAATATTTATGTATGAATGAAAAGACTAAGGAGTAATAGTTTGAACTATGTTTAAATAGTGAGATACAGGAATGTATGTGTATTTCTCAAGTTTTAGGGTTGCTACAAGTTCCAACAAGTTTAAGTAGATCCGATCTCTAGCACCGGTAATGACCTGTAGTTTGGGTCATTACAAAAAGATTAAAGGTTGAGTCTTTAGAAATTAAGAAGTCTTAATTCTATTGATATCAATTGCTAGCATACAATTAGTGAAGGTTGAATGTTTTTGTGCAATCTTATAATTCCTATTTTTCCATGAACATGAACACGATCCGCATTTCATTACCTCGAAATACACTCCAAATACTTTCTTTATATATATATATATATTAGTGAATGAAAAAATTATTAATTTAAAATTTGATTCAATTGATTATTTTCATTTAAATTAAATATTACTAATCCATTATATATATTAGTATATAAATTAATATAATAATTGTTTTTTATTAATATAATTTATTTTTTAAAAATAAAAAATTTAAATCTTTTACCAAGTAATGTGTGGTTAGATAATTAATTTATATATATCATAGAAAATTAGATTCATTTAGAAAAAAAAAAAACATAATTGATCAGATTTATTTTTTAAAATATTTCTCCATTATTTAACTATTCCAATAGCAATTTGACATGTCAATGTTGTATTAAAAATAGTAAATTTATTATCAATAATTCGATGATCTAAATATCTACTTCATATATAATATAAGAAATTAATAATTCAATACTTTATAATTAATATATCTAAATTTTCTTACTGTTGGTAGATATAGAATACTTATACTAGAGTTGTGAGAAAAAAAAAAACATAAATTCTAAAAACTCAAATTTTAATATTTTTCTTTTAAATAAGAATAAATATATGACACCTCTCACATTCAAATACCTTTAAAAAAAATAAAAACTTTAAGATATGTTTGATGTATTAATTTGTCAAACCAAGTAAAATTCAAGATTACATAGTTTTGAAAACGATTTAACACGGGTGATGATATGGGTGATGATGCAACATGGTTTCTGAAAATATTAATCTCTGGCGAAGGCAGCCATTATGACAGTTCCGTCCATCCACAGCTTTATTGTGGTTTCATTCATCAATTTGTACAACGTGCGAAAAGGAAAATGGAATAAGTAATGCACACAAAAACAGGTTCCTGCCACTGTCATCCCATGCAACACTTGGTATTATGTTGGACAAGTGTGCAAGGTTTAGGAGAACTACTCCTCACATCGTCAACATCAGCAAAAATCTGAGTTATCAACGGCAACTAATTAACCTGCCATCTTCTCAAGTGTTCTTTTAATCCATAATCAGCTAATTGTTTTGAAGGAAAATCTGTTCACCATGCACTATATATACCAAGAATTTGCTGATAGAGGTTATCAAAAACTGGCCATCTTACAAATCTAACTCCTTCCTGTCCTTAGCTTGAAACAATTATGATAATGACAAAGTTCACGAACATGACATGGTGGGGCTGGCATGTAATGCAAGTTTCATCATGTGCCGACCTGAACCTGCAATGTAATTTTGGAGCAGCATTCTGCCCTGAATTTCTAAATTTAGGATTCCAACAAGCCAAAAAGATGCATGATGACAAATTTGGTAGGAAAAGATCTCGCATCTGTCAATAAACAACAACACATTATTTACGAATTACCACCGTAAATTTATAATTCTCCAGAACTTGTGTGCTACAATTACTCTACTGAGGCATCCCCTTTCTCCTTAATTATATTAGGAGTGAGGATCCAAGCACAATTGTTTAGGAATTTTTTTTTTCAAAAAAAAAAAAAGAAGAAATTGCTCAAGTAACTCCATTCCTGTCAAATAAATTCATGGAGAAGACGATCAAGTCCTTGATCACTTGGCAAAATTCCCTCAGTGAGTATACTTACCTTGCTGCGGTACCAGGGAAGTTTCTGCTCATGCCTATGGCGATGCAAGTATGTAACAAAGTCCAGCCACATGATAAATATCTGCAAAAACTAACACTACATTAGTATCAGAGGATGAGCAATCAACATGTCCAAAATAGAAGGAGAGATACATTAATTGAATTCATCAAATGTGGAATAACATGGAGCTAAGTACTAGGACACAGCTAAAACAGAGCTTGAATAGAGGAGCAGAAGAACCATCCACTACAGATCCAAAACAAAACTGGAATTGTACTCGAAAAGAATTCAATGTCAATTGGCAAGCAAGAAGCAATTAAATATATACTATGAAAGATAGCCTTGAAGTTGATGAGTTTTTTAGTTGAGATAGATGAAAATCATTGTGCACAAGTAGTTATATTCATGGTAAATATGTACAGTTTTGGATTAAAGGCAAGCACGTCGGAGGGAAGGGGAAGGGAACCTGGCCTCTTTTATATATATATATATATATATATATATATATATATATATATATATATATATATATATATATATATATTATTTTAGTATAATATATGAAATACCAAAATTATTTACTTTCTTATCAAATATTTAATAAATTGTTATAAAATTTTTTAACTTAACTATGCTATGTTTTAAATAAATACTATTAACTTCTTAAAAATATATAAATAAAAAATATAATTATTTATGCCAAAATTAATTTTATATATAACATTATAAAATTGTTTTGATTTAGCGAGTTATCTTTTTACAAAAGAGATAAATAATTAAACAGGTATCTACCATAACTTTTTATAGCTAATTTAAATTTATAAATATTTAAAATTTTAATCAATCATATATTAATAAAGTGTTTATAAATGATGATGAGTAGTTAGCACTTAAAAACACATTTATTATTAAAATTATTTTAAATATATTAAATAAGATATGTAATAAAATTTAAAAAATTGAAAAAAATATATGATAAAATACTTTGTTATTAAAGGAGTTGCTTCGAGTAGAGTTGTTTTTGGTGCAACTCTTGCTTGTGTCTGTCACTCGTATGAACAATGTTGAGAACTTGACCTGCGAGTTTCAGCCTCAATGCAGTATCCATCCGCATAATGTACGGCATTCAGAATCGAAAATTCATGATTTTTTTTTTTGAAGGTGGAATTTTAATGACAAGAAAGAGCAAGTTTTAAGCAGAGCATGCAAGACTTGCATGCTTGTAAATAGCGTAGAGCCAACTGGCCTCAGTTAAGTTGTTTCCAACATCTTATCCCTTCAAGCACTTCATTGGGATACCAAATTCCAATTCTTAAGCATGATTAATGAGATGATTTATCATATGGAATGTGTTGGATCACCCAAAGTAAACATCGAAAAGTCCTTCGAAATTCCTGCATTTTTCAATCCAGTTGAAAATACGCAGGAGGCTGCAAACAAACCATTAACAACCATATATATAGCAAATATGAAAACTCAAAGCAATGGCGCATGAATTTTATCATTGTTTATCGGATATAAAAAAAAAAAAATATATATATATATATATATATATATATATATATATATATATATATATATATACCTATTTTTATCTATTTATTGGGGAATTGTGTTAACAAATCACGTTGATAACTTATTTAACAGCAAAACCCATAATTCTCTGGAACCAAATTTAGAGAGAGGAGAGGCCCAGGGGTGTGCTAATAACTCGAGGGGAAAAATCTCTATAAATTCGTTCTAAAAGCGTAACCAGCCAAAGAAACCAGCCACGTGGGAGAAAGATATTACAAACCGATGGGTAGCCATTATACGAGGATGACAAAAGAAAGCAAATTTGCAACAAGGAACATGGCACTTTTGAGTCTAAGCCCGACAGAAGAAGCCTACCCTTATTCAACGTACTCCACAAACCAATGGCATTGAAATGACGATCAAATGTTACACGAGCACAAGCAACTACAATCAGATTACATGCCTGCGTCCTGACATCCAACATTAGGTAAAAATAAGATACTAAAAAGAATAGCCTCTAGTAATGGAAAGGGCATACCTTTTTTCAGATCTATATTCTGCTTATATCTCGACCAAACACAAAAGTTGTGGCCCAGTTAATAGCCACATAGAATCTATTCCTCCAGCTTATTACACGTGTTAGATATGCAGAGCGCCATACAAACCAACTGATAAATCCTGCCAGAGAAATCCCTTTGGCCTCCTGTGGAAAATGATACACAAGTGACTCACCCAATTTTATCTTTACAACTCAAGCAAAATGGCCTCAAAAGGAATAGATGCTCACTTTGCTCTGTCTAAGATCAACCAAAGCCTTGAAGCTGCCAATGGTTGCCATGCTTCCCAGATGTCTGTAAACAAATGGATCCCCCAATTCTACATCTTTAGCACCATATGCATGCCCCCCACCAGCTCTACCAATTTTGTTTAAGAGAATTGAAAGATATTTTCCTTGCCGTTCGGCAACCTGTTTCAGATTTTAATTAGAAGGGAAAAATGCCACCAGCATTAGATTTTCAGAAATGAAAAAAAAAACTGGCATGACATGAACAGGAGAAATGCATTAGCAACAAAAGGAGAAATGAGACACTTGAATCAAACAGAAGGTCAAACTATCAAGACTGGAGCTAAATAATTTGCTTCCTGGAATTGTAAGTTACTTTGAAACATTTTTCATTGAAAGGACAGCCTTGAACACTTGATGCAACTGCATAATGCATAAGAGCCCACATATAAAATCTCTACTTCTTTATTATTGACATGAGATTTTCAAAGTTCACCAGCCGACACTTAATAAAATAGGATCTGAATAGTTCATATGGATCAAAGTTCACCTGAGCCAAAGCAGGAAGGACTGTTTTACCAGTGCTTTCAAGAAAGCCACTGCAGTCACCAATAGCAAACACATCCTGCACGGAAGGGACTCGTAGCCACTCGTCAATACCAATCCTGTAATTAAATGATAATTATTAGAACAAGTTAACTTTGGTCCAACAGACCTAAAGCATAGACACTGGGTTTTGAAAGAAAGGGAAAAAAGAAACAACATAGGGATCTGACCTAAAAGATCATCAATATTGCAATGCAGGAAATCAACATCTTTGAAAGGAAGATTATCAAAAACATCGCAACAAAACTTAAATTGCATAGGAGGAACAATATAATACATTGGAAAAACGTTCAAATGAAAAACCTTCAAATTTACACATAATGGAATGTAATCAAATAATATTTTAACAAGATAATGAACTCAAGATTCATTTAATTACATTAAAATACACCAAGTATGCACTTTGTGCATTACAAGGAGTAAATAACTTACCTTCCACCAGGAGATTTTGGAAGGTCCAGAGATTTTACTAGAGGTGAGGGTCCAACACCAGTAGACCATACCAATAAACCATATGGAACCTCTGAGCCATCATTAAGAATTAGTTTCTGAGGCTCAACATCTTTGACAATCCCACGGACAAGGCGAACACCTGACTGAAGGAAAAAAAAAAAAGGATTAAGAAAAATCCATTAATAATGGGAAATGCCAAGTAGGTTCCAACAATTAACAATAAATAGATATGCCTAACTATCTATGCATTATATAGTCTTTATAAAGCAAACTTAGAAAGTGTATGCTCTGAGTGCACAATTGACCCCTTGTTGATATCTACACAGCTTTACTTGTTACTTATTTAACAATGAAGACAAAAATTACACATTTTATACAAATTTCCAAATCCTTTCACATGAATGGGAATAGATTTTCGTTCATTAATATATAACTTAAAAATAATATTGATACAATGAACACTCTTCTGTATCCAAGTGAATTAAATCATTTCAGATAGGAAAAGGCAATCTTTATAACGGTTAAAGATTTCTAACCTTTGTCAACTGCTTAGTAGCATAACGACGGAGCCGATCATCAAAGGAAGATAATATCTCATTCGCCTGTGAATATGATAAGAACTTAGCTAATTCCGCAACATATTATTGACAACTCTCAAATAGAATTCAGCAACAGAAAAATCCTAATTGTGTGCTAATAGCAATCATAGAATGTTTTCCAGCCAAAATGTTGGCAGGGATAGCATTCATTTCAAAGAAGACAGTCTTAAAATTCTTAATGAACCAACCTCAATCAATGTAACATGGATATAATCTTTCACATGGGCATATCTTTGACGAACATCTCTCATGATAAAATCACTAAGTTCACCACTGAATTCAACTCCAGTGGGGCCACCTCCAACAACAACACAATGTAACAATCTTCTCTTCTCTTCTTCTGAAATACCTACAACCCAAACCCACACAAAAGTAAAATATTTGTGAAAGCACGTACATACCACTTTCACTACATACTGCAAACTTACTGCACAAAAAAAGAAAAGGTTGGGGGAAAATGGCAATTTGCATACCAGGTACATCAGAAAGCATCAAGTTCAGGAGTAGCTTTCTCCGAATTTCCTGAGCATGGTGAACTTCCCGAAGAAAAATTGCATGTTCTTTGACACCCTGGATCCCAAATGTTGAGGCCTCTGCTCCTAATGCAATTACCAATTTGTCATATGAGATATCGAACTTCCGTGGATCCATGGTGTATCCATCAGTAACGGTCTGACAATGCACCTTTAATAAATAAATCCAAATTTTTTAGGACTATGCCATTGCAGTATTGAAATCTCAGAAATTTAAAAATAAATGTGACATAATGGATTATGCCAATTGTAGAGCAGAAAACACTGTTAGGGGGGAAACAAAAGGTTGAGGTTTCCAAAGTCCAACAACTACACATTGGAATCTTTATTAACGAATTTTAGCTTAAGTGAAAAAACACAAAATATAGAAAAGATTTCTCTTTAAGATGTAAAATAAATAAAAAAAGTGAAATAAAGAAAGTTTTGGAGCATGTGGAAGGAATGAACCACAACTTTACTTAGCCTCTGTTTGGAGGGAAGTTTTATAAAGTAAGATTTTAAAATCTAGGATATGCATTTTGTAGAAAACATTGTTTAAAATAGAGATTTTTAGAACTTCCATATTTTAACCCACCAAATTGATGAATAAAGAAAATTTTCACTTTAAAACCTCTAAATATCTTTAAAATGTTTTTCCATTCTTCTCAAACAGTAAGAAACTATAACCCTTTGTCTGGATTGAGAGAAATGGAGAGAAGAAAAAAGAAATTCTCTTGTTTGAGCATCAAATAGAGGAGATGAAGAGAAAGGAGTAGAAATTCCATTGCTCACCTAATTAACCCAAAATATTTCCCTTCAATTTAGAGGGAAATGGAGAGAAATGATTGTTTTTATTTTAAAATAGTTAAATGTCTTTCTATACACAGGAAAAAAAAAAAAAGATATAATAGTTATTTCCCTCTTTCATTTAAGAGAGAAATTGTATTTTTCTCGTACATTAAATTTCCTTTCTTTTCTTTTTTCTTCATTTCCCCTACAAAATTAAAAATCCAAACAAAAGGTTTCAAAAATTAAGAAAAACATTTCTTCAAAAAACTTTGCTTAAAAAACCTTACTTTCCTCTAAACTCTTCTAAACACTGTTGTTAGAATCTTACGATTCTCCATATGAATCTTACAATTTGATTCGAATCCTCATTTTCAAATCTATAAGTTCAATCTCAAATATACCTGAATCTTGACTAAATCTTATGATTCTATAGTAAATCACGTGAATCCATATGATTCTACCGATTCGGTCAATTCTTTTTCTGGACGGTTGTTAGACTCTATAGCTTCAAAATTTAATATTTGACTATTATTTTTTTAATGTAAAAAGAGCACATAAAACTTTTCCTTAATTATTTTTCTTTCACTAGCCATTCTTTTCCCTCCTCCTTTCATTTTCTTTTTGTTAATATACTTCTATAATTATAGTTTGCAGATTACACATTTTATATTAATATGTTCTGACCTTTTAATTTAACCAATTATCTTTTTTATTATTTAATTATTTGTTCAAATTTAAATAGGAATTTATGATATTATCATTGTTTAAAATTCAAGAGTTTATAGTTTATAACATAAAACCACATAGCATCTCAAACTCAAACTCAAACTAAGCCTTTATCCCAAATTTGGGGTTGGCTACATGAATTCGCTTTTTCCACTCTCAAAGATTTTGGGTTAAATGTGTAAGTAAAACCACATAACATAATAAGAATATATTGTCCTATTATAAAGAATCCATCTCATTAGCTGAATGATAATTCAATATTTAGCTAAATATGTCACTGTGATATTTTTTTTTTCACTTATTTTTTAAACATATATGATTTGTAATTAACTATGAGAATTTTTATGGAATCTTTTGATTCAATTCAATTTTTGATTCACAAAATGAAGATTGTAATCCTCGATTTGACCACTAGGCTTCTAACTCGTCCTAAACAGCGTGTTAGGAAAAAAACTGGAAAAAGGCATTGACATTGATACTAATTGAACAATACTATGACTACGTAAGCACAATACAGGGAGAGGAAAAAGGAAAAGGGGAAACTTTTATCTAAATAATTCTCTTTACGCAATAATAAAAATGGGGTTGAAATTCTCAAAAATAAAAAAGAGGGAGGAGTTTTTTTGGTTGTGGTGTGGGGGGGGGGGGGGGGTTGGGGGGTTTTAGAGGATAATGAATCCCAACAGAATCAATTCATACATACACTCAAAACAAACTTTAAAGAAAGCTTGAACCAATACAAAAAGAAATTTCCAAGTAAAAGAAGCATTACCAAATGGTTATGAGTATCGAGACCAGTGCAGTTGGCGAGAAAGTAGAAGGATCCGGGTTCCTTAGAAATGGCAGGCTGGATGCGGGCGATGGGTTCAGCCACTGACCTGAACTCGAGGGTGCCGACACAAGTGGAAGCCAGCAGAGGGGTGAAGACCATGTGGTTCCGGGGGGATACGCAAACGACATCGTACAACTTGGTGTCTATGCCCTTCATGAGGCGGCAGCCAGCCCAGCCCGACCCCAACACGACGACCCTTGGTTTCTCCTTGGGCTTGGTGGGGCCTAGGCCGCCATACTGTGTTGGCGACGCTGATGAACGGTTGTGATTGTGAAGGGAGGCGTCGGTGGTGAAATGGGAGAGAGAAGAGAACAAAAAGTTGGGAGAAGTAGTTAAAATGAGGGGTTTGGCTGTGATGGATGGAGAAGATGCTGATTTGATAGCTGAGAATCGAATTAGGTTCCCAACCCAAGCCATGGCTGTGCCGGTGCGTTATCCAAGATGTTTGGCGACGATCGATATCAAATTCAACAGACCAGTGAAAATATATAGAATGGCATTGCCAATTTTGACTCGATTAGATGATGAGTCATCATCATCACGGGAATTTACGTGGCAGTCAAATGACAACACACGTTTCTGGAAACGTGTTGAGAAAAATTCTTAAAAATAACAAGGAAAGGAAGAATGATTACTGGAGATAATTTTACGAATCAATTTTCATTGTCATTTTCTGAAAAAATTATAAAATATATCGAAAATTTTATATAAAATAATAAAAAAAATAAATATGTATATAATTATAAAGTCTTTTTAATATTTAATAATTATACCTTATATTAAAACTCTAAAAAATAAAGTTAGTTTTTTTAATTTCATTTTTTTATTTTCATTTACCTTTTAGACGTATAACACTTTCAAATAATAAATAAAACCAATCTTAAAATTTCTAATGCATAAATCAACCCAAGTCTTTTTAAGTTTCAAAGTATGCCAAACTATAAAAATAGTGGACACATTGTTAAAGATTTTAAGATGTTTGTAAGAATTTTTGAAAGATTTTAATGTTTAAACGTGCCTGAAATCTTGAATTTATATGTTTAGAAAGTCTATTGACGAGAAAATCTAAAACTTTGTATGAATTACTCATTTTATTTATTTTTTAAAATTTTTATAATTAAATAAAAAATTTTTAATTTGAACAAATTTTATTCTATTAATAAAATCAAATTTGAAAATTTTGAACTTTTATTTTGAATATGTAGTTCAATTTATATTTTTATCAATACTGCATAATGAAAATTTTGCATTTTCTACTTATAAAATTATTTTTATGTTTCATTCATACAATTAAACAATAAGTTGTTTATTTTAAATAAATTTCTCTCCACTTAGATTATATAATTGATTTTAATTTTAATGCATTTGACCTAACATTCTAGTAATATCAGTTAAAATTCTCAAATTCTGATTTGAACATTGAATAAATTTTAATTTAATTCTCAAAAATTTTAAAAATTAAATAAAATAAGCCATTCAATTTTGGATTTTTTCTAGTCAATAAGCCTATTTGGATATGAATATATAATCGATTGAAAATTTTATTTAAATTAAATATTAATATAATTAAAACATTTATTGCTATTTTTTTGGAGTTATGAGCTCAAATTTGATTTTGGGATATGTTGCGGGATGAGAGGTATGAAATATGAATCGTTTTGAGGAAATAGTAATTTTAAAGACTAATATTTTAAAAAATATTTAATAGAGAAGAACGGGTATTTAACATACGAGTCCAATTGACTGAGGTGGAACCTTTGGATAATAACAATAATAAAAGAAGGATTCGTGGCTGATGGTGGACTTTGGACAGTCACAAGTTTGGGATGCGCCTAATCGGTGGCGGGGCAGCTACGTCATATCCTCTTCCTTCGGAAAATTAAAAGAAAAAATAAATAAATAAAAGGAGACAGAGACCCCAGTCTTGAAGAAAGAAAGAGTAGTGGAGCTGAACTCGTTCCCGAGTTCAATTAAAAATATTCAGTTGTCACAAACAGAAACCAATTACCAATCTTTTAACCAATTCACATTCCTAAAATGTGGGTGCATATTAGTCATATTGTTTTTCCACGGTAACTTGATTGAAGCTCTACTACGAAACAAGAAAGAAAAGGAATATATTAGCAACCTATCAATGTGTTTTCAACTTTTCATGAATACATGTTTATCATCTCAGCAATTAACAACTTGGTATTTATATGCACAACTTCCATTTCCAAAACAAAAACCAACATGCATACCTGAGCTGGAAATGGTGTTAAGACCACCACAAACATGAGCAAGAGACACAAAGAGCGCCCACTCTAAGACCAGTCTCTCTCTCTCTCTATCTCTTAGATGATTAATTGCTGGAACTCTTCACCACAGAGTGAAGGGGCCTGCTGCCCTCTGTAAAATACAACATGCTCCAAAACATAAAATCTCAGTTCATAAGATTACAAGCAACACAGCCATTTGCAATATCTTTAGGAACAAAATACAAACTTAAATTATTTAGGACAGCCTAAATTAGGTCTCTCCATTGATCACAACACAGACAGAAATAAAAGCAGCATAGATGTAACCCACAGCTCATCATCTTTTCTTAAAACCATATTTCTTGCGTTCATAAAACAAATCTGTTTTGGCACTCCCTAAATTAACAATTTTTGGACACCCATCTCTATCTTTCTCCTGCTGTGTACACTCTTTGCAATAGTAGGCATCTGAGATGCCAACCCCTCCACATATAACACATCGACCTTGGAAAGATCCATAATTGCACTCGTCACAAATTCGCACAAGCGTGCAAGGACGTACATAGGAATCACATATCACACACTTCCCATCATCTTTCTCACACAGTCGTCCTATGGCAATTCCTGGCTGCTTCCGGCACATTATCAAATCAGGATGATGCTTGGCCATCCTTCAAGGTCCTAATTTCTACAATGCCTATAGCCTGCAAATATGGCCGCATAACCAATAATATTAAAACTTTCTCAATCATAATATTGCAATACAACATTCATAAAGACAACAGCCAAAAAAGTTCACACATACAAAATTATGTGTCCAAAAGGCAACTTCTGAACAGAATTCAAAGCAAACAGCATCTGTAGCTTTCCATATATTAAACAGAAGAATTGCAATGCTTAATAGAGACAATTAATAGACCATCAACTCAAATGATAAAATCAAACAAACAAAAACTCCAATATCAAACCTGACATCTCCACACAGCAGACTGAATTGTTATCTAATCATGTCCCAAATTAAATTAACCTGCTAAATTTTTTCAAGTATTTTCGCAGCTATAAGGTTCATGAACAAGCCTCAATTTCCAAGATCAGACTCAAATGATCATCTAAAATCTAAATTACCATGTCTAATCCTACATCAAGGATAACAGTTATGCCTTGCTCAAATGTCTTTCCAAGTAAATTTTACACAATAAGACTTCTCCAAAACAGTATTATTAAGGCCAGAGGCAATTTACTGAGAAAAGCATATTACAATTTTCATCTAAAAAGAAAACAAATCTTGCGAAAAAATTAATCTTTTGTTTGGATCCTTAACTTGACAGGGAAAACGAGGAGAAATTAAAGAGAAAGAGAAATTAAAGAGAAAAAACGAGGAGAAAAAAATAAAATAAAATTAATTTATTCTATATTGTTTAGATAAATTATTAAAATAAAAATAATAATAATTTCTCCCCTAGAAGAAATATTATTATATCTATTTTGTAAAAAAATATTTAAATATTTTAATTATCATTTTCATTTCTCATCGTTCCTCTCCATTTCCAACCAATTTAGAAAAAAAATATTTTGAATTAAAATTTCTCTTCATTTTTCCCATCCTCTTCTTTTCTCTTCAGTTCTCCCTTAATTCTATTTGATGTTCAAATAAAAAAAATTTAAATATTTAAATATTTTAATCATCATTTCATTTTTCTTTGTTACTCTCCATCTCTCACCAATTTAAAGATAAATATTTTAAGTTAAAATTTTTCTTTATTTCTCCCCTTCCCCTTCATTTCTCTTCAATTTTACCTTCTATTCGATGTCCAATAAAAAAATTTAAAAAGATTAAAGTTCTTTTATTTTCCCTTCTCTCCATATCTCTGGATCCAAGCAAAGGGATAAAAAAAATATAAACAATAATAATAAAAAATAAAGTGCTGCTGCCTGCTGAAGTAAATATGGTGTAAGGTAAAAGGAGTAGCAGAGAGGAGAAGGAGAGAAGGGAAGAAAAATTAAAAAGAAAAAATTAAAAAAAAATTGAACTGCGCAACTGCTGAAAGGCTGCGCCATGTGAAACTTGAAAGTAGAAGAATAGAAGAAGATGAGAGGAGAGATGAAAGAAGAAGAAGAAGAGGAGAGAGAGAGAGAGAAAGAGAGAGAGAGAGAGGAAGGATGAGAGAAATACCTTAGGTTGAGCCTCTGATGACTGATGGACTACTTCTCCAGCAGCGGTGGCGCGGACTTCTCCAGGAGCTCTCTCACTAGGGGAAATACCTAGGGGTATTTTAATGCGTAAATTACTAGGAGGTATTTAATTTTATTAAAATTATTTATTTATTTTTTAAAATTAATTAAAATATATTATTTTATTTAACTCATGAAAATTTGTTTATAAATTGATTTAAATTTATAAATATTTAAAATTTTAAATAATTATATATTTAACAAAAATATTTATGAATAATTAATAAATATTTATTTTATTTGATAAAAAATAATATATAAATGTATTTATTATTAAAATAAAAAAAATATTAAATAAAAATAATATAATAAAATATTTAATTAAATTAACTTATAAATATCAAAATAAAAAATTAAGTTTTTTAGCTTATTTTTTAATTTATAATTCAATTTATAAACTTAAAAATTATTATAAAAAAATAAAGAATTTTATTTTTAAAACTTATAAGGACCTATTGTTATTAAAAATTAATTTTTAAATATATTAATCAGAAAATATCAAAAAATAAATTAAAATTAAATTTAATAAATTTTTATAATAAAAATATTAAAATAATAAAATATTTTTTTTAAAATTATTTTATTGAATAACATTTTAAATAGTATTTTTATTAAAATAGTTTTAAATTTTTAAACACAATATTAAAAAAATACTAAATTAATTTGATTAATTTACAAATTAGGACAAACACTTTTTCATCATGATTCTTTTAGTCAAATGGAAAAAGCTCAAAATGCCTTTTATTTTTAAGGGGTAAATGCTGAAATAAAAAATATATATTTTTACAATTTTATCATATTAAAAAAATTCTTATTAAATCATAAAATTTTTTAACCCTTATTAATTCTATCATAAAATTAATAAAATTAACATCAAATGTCACGTCACATCAATAATATAATATAATTGATAAAAATTTAAAACATATAAAATTTAATTGACAAATTAATTAGTATAAAGTATAGTTACAAAAATTGAAAGGACATCATTTTTTAACTATTTTTTTTAAAATTATTTAATTTTAAAATATAAAAATATTAATTATAATTATATATTATATATATTATTAATTAAAATATATAAATTTAAATGAGATAAAATATTATTAAGGTAGGATCGGGTATTTTAAATATTGATTAAATTAAAAAAATATAATTTTTACAAATACTTTATATATTATCATCTTTATCTTTATTATAATTTAAAGACTAAAATATAATTTTTTAAAATATTTATTATGAAAATTATATATAATTAATTTAAATTTATATAATAATAATAATAATAATTAAAGTCTCTAAACTAGTTAAAATTAGGTATATAGATATTTTTTGCCATCCAATTATGCTCCAAAGAAATTTCATAACAATATTTAAAAATTATGAATTTTTTAATATAACTTCATTTAATGTTATTTTAGTTATTTTCCTTTCTACTCTTATTTCTTTATTACTACTTTATTACATTTTCAAGTTGATGCATTTTCAAGCCAATTAAATTAATCAAAATCAAATTGTTAATTAACTTAATTTTAAAAGTAAGTCATTTAAAAAATTATATAAATTAAAATGGATTAGAGAAATTGTAAAAAAAAAATATATTCAATTTTTTGCAACTATGTATATATTAAAAAATTATCAATTAAAACATATACATTTAAACTCTTATCAATTGCGCAACTAACATGACATTTCTATTAGTGAATTAATGACATAATTAATGATAGAATATAATTAATAATAATTAATTATATTAATTTTTAATTGGTAAATTTGTAGTGTGATAGAAATACAAGTATGATTTTTTTTTTTTACATTTATCCCTATTTGTAATAATAAATCTTTTTTTTTTTTTTGTGAGAATGAGAAAAGCTAAAAGCCTAAGCAACAACAAAACGACTGTAGGAAATTCCTACAACATCATGAAATAGCCCTGACAAAATATTAACTGGAGGTTCTTCTAAGAAGTGCCGACCAAGAGGCAAACAGTAAGCCATATAAGCTAACCAATCTATAACGGCCCGACCCACTAGTAATATTGTCCTGGGCCGAAGCCCTCACGGTTTTAAAACGCGTCATTAGGGGTTACGAACCACCAACTTATAAACTCAGTATCTCTCCCGTGTTTTGCCGATGTATGGGATTTGCCTAGGGTGTTACAATCCACCCCCTTATGGGACTTAGGGTCCTCTCTGAGGTTTGCCCCATCATCGCTCAAGGTTGCACGCGGAGCGGCTTTGATATCACAAATGTAACGGTCCGGTCCACTAGTGATATTGTCCGCTCTTGGCTGAAGCCCTCACGGTTTTAAAACGCATCATTAGGGGTTACGAACCACCAACTTATAAACCCAACATATCTCCCGTGTTTTGCCGATGTGGGATTTGCGTAGGGTGTTACACAATCAACGCTAAAATTTGTTTTCCTATAAATGTGGCGAATTTGAACATCCAAATCCTTAAGAAGAAGACTGCCAATGGAGTCCACAACGCAGCGTTAAATGCATTGATTATTCGAGAGACCCAGAACAGTATTAACCGCACTCAAGTTATCACATTCCAAAATAACTTTCCTATAGCCTCTATCATAAGCCAATCTTAGCCCCTCATGCATAGACCATAACTCAGCTCCAAGAACAGAGGAGACGCCATACGATTTTTGTTATTCTCCTTAAGAGAAGACCCCTTAGCCCTAAACTCAAGAATCCAATCTTATTGCTCCAATCTCATTTTCTTCAAATCTGATTGCTCTCTATCTGCACTGAAGAATATCCAACCCCAGTTTCTAACCCAAATAAGATGGCTAAAGCTTTGTAATTTTAACCATTGTATTTATGGAAAGAACTCTAAATGATATTTCGTAAACGATAAAATTTATGAAACAAATAATTTCCAGTTAGTACCGAAGCTCAATGAGAATGGCTAGAAGTCACAAACAATCGTAAAAACATAAACAAATGAACTAAAATTCTAATTAATTTAAAAAATATATTTTCATTATTTGAGTAGGAGGAATATTTCATGAAAGATTATTTCCATGAAATATAAAAGTTCTATTTTAATATTTTTTTAAATTATATAGATTAATATTGTGGTGGAGAAAGGACAAAGTTCAAAAAAAAGTTAATTAGTGTCTTCAATGTGCAATATTTAAAGTAATAAATATATTAAATTATATTTAGATAAAACTAATTAATATATTCATTATTGTTATCATTAATTTAATATAAAAATTCTCTTAAATGTAGTTTAGGTTGATGAGTATATAATTTTAAATTATAATGGATAGTTGATTATTTTGATGATAATGAAAAACAACGTTACCGCGAATGAAACATTATATTGAACATTATTGGGATGCAATAACTTTTGATCTCCTTAATCGGAGGGACAAAGTACAGAATTAGAAAGAATCGCTGTTTCGAAAGGAAAGTGAATTTACAAAGGGAGGGAATAAATAAAAATACCCATTTCCATATCTTCTTCATCGAAATATCTTATGGTCCAATAACAATTTAGCCCAGCCAACTAACTATAAATTAGGAAAAGTTAAAAATCATTAATATGAAATTGCACCAGATTAAAATTTAATTTTTTACATTTTAATCCTTGATAATATTCTAAAGCCAGCACTTATAAGCTAAAAATTATTCTAGATTATATAAGCAAGCACATTAGATTATAAGCAATAGTGTCAGTTCAGGTAAACAACCATGTTCAACATTATAAGTAAGTTCTAATCAATAGCAGTTCATCATAACTTCAGTAAATATAAACTCAAACCCTCAAGAGATTGTTACAACAGTTTAAATTGGGTGTCTTCTTGTCTAGAAAACAATGGCACACAAGAAGCACAGCCCATGGCATGGCTCATCATCTTTTCTTAAAACCATATTTCTTGCGTTCGTAGAACAGATCTGTTTTGGCACTCCCTAAATTAACAATTTTGGGACATCCATCCCTATCTTTCTCTTGCTGTGTGCATTCTTTGCAATAGTAGGCATCAGAAATACCCACTCCTCCACAAATAACACACCGACCTTGGAAGGATCCATAATTGCACTCATCACAAACTCGCACAAGTGTACAAGGACGCACGTAGGAGTCGCATATTACACATTTCCCATCACATTTCTCACAAAGTCGTCCAATGGCAATTCCCGGCTGCTTCCGGCACATAATTAAATCAGGATGATGCTTGGCCATGCTTCAAGGTCCTTACCTATACCTATTACCTGCAGAGTGAAAATGGTGAGGTTAAATTGTATACTTGCAAGTTGACTTTCATTTGAAAAATTGACTTCCAAATCAAATCCAAAATGTCTTACTTCATATCATTGCATTGCGTTCAATCATAACACAACAATTTCATTGTAACATGTTGGCATAGGCATCAATAGCACATTAAACCATATATTAAAATTAATGAAAGAAGACTTCCACTTTCTAACCTCACAGTGATTTTATCTCCAAGATGTTCCAATCCTTTCCACTACAACCATCAGCCTCATTATGCAGCCCAGTCATCAGGCTCAAGGTAATATAGACTTCATTACTATACCTAATCCCACATCAAGAATACTGTTGCTTCATACTCCAAGTTTGAGCAATCTACTTTCTTATTTGTGTTTTTAGTATGAGTAGTTGAATTAACAATCGTGCAATTTAGCTAAAAAGCAAGTCATTTTTTTTTTTTTAAATTTGTAAGACTAATTTTCAAAAGTAAGGTACACTATTCCTTTCTTAGGTCACTCATGTGATGCTTTGTTGTTATAAATAGTCTATGTGCTGCTACAAGCAGAGTATGAAAATAAAGAATGCAATGTATGAAACAATCTGCAGAAATCTCTTAGTTTCTAATTTTTCTTGCTTTAAAATCCAACAGATATTCTTTGCACATATGTTTTATCAAGCAAATTTGCAAATTTTCAGCTTTATTATCTTATTATTCGACTTGTGTTATTAGTCACATTAGCAAAATAAAAAAAAAAAATTGTACATGTATACATGATCATGCATACAGAATCATTAAATTCTGAATCTGTAATAAAATCAATTCAAACTACACATGACCCTGCACCCAGTGTAGCCAAGTTTTTTCAGCAAACAAATTATAATATCAGGTACAACAGTTTCAAGTCTTATGTTGACAATGCTTCTTTATGCTGAACATGTCAACAAAGATGTTAAATAGTTGATACTTTTCAATGCCAAACATATCTTGATAGACCTACTTGTTCATATTTTAAAATAGGACCATGAGAATATTTACATAGAGATTAGTAATTTAATCTCTAATAAATTCCCAAAGTGACACTTTAGCTGCAGTGAGAGGAGTTGTGGAGCGACAAACTACACAAAATCTTATGGAACATACTCATTTTAGTGGTTTTTTTCAATTAAGACCCAAAATACATTTGAAGGTAAAACTGAAAAAAATATTGATTTCTATAACTCAAAAATTTTTCATCTCTTCTTTTTTATGCAATACAGAGAAATATAGGTCATTGTACCACATTTTTATTACAAATAATGTAAGATATCCCCACTGCAACCGGGAGGGTTCTGTTCTTGAGAAGCATGGATGGAAATGGAATAATATATAGATTCACAATGCAAATGCAACAGTTTACTCTTATTCTCTGTTAAAACAGAGCTAGATTTGTGTCTTTTGTTTGACAAGTTTTGGATATATAGCTTCTTGATTACTAGCAGTATGAATTTTGCGCAGCAAGCTGGATATACAAGATCTCCAGTGGTATCAGCAGCTGAATTTAGGCTTTTAGTGCTGTAAGTTTTAACAGACAGTACCTTGAGTGGCAGTAGATTTTCCATTTGAAATGCAAACTTAGGATTCCTCTTAGATTTAACTTGGAGTTACTATTTTGTAGTTTTTTTTTGAAGTTTAATAATTGCTCTGCTGATGCACTTTCCTTTTAATTAATAAAAAAAAAACACAGAAGCATAGGATATTCTCACAATAATACATATCATAAGAGTGCATATTCCATGAACAACAGCTATAGAGACTATTTACTGGTACCGCAATTCATCCTTGAGCTAGCTCTCTCACTCTCCCGTCTACTAAACTATCTATTAATGTTATCCCAGGTCCACTGTTGTTTACCTAGCTTGAAAATAGAGAACACAGTCTTTAAAGGGCAAAATATAATTGAAATATACAAGAACAGTTCAACAGTACCAAGTAAATAAGGAAATTTTATACTTTGGGGAAACTTGCACAGTGATTCCCAAAACACAGCTATGTTCTAGGCTAAAAATCCAGGATTTCATCCACAAAATCTCAGTATTTGCATTATATAACACTCTTCCGGGAGTCTTACCAGGTACTGGCTACATTACGGAAGTCTACAAAGTTATTTATGTTTGAAAAAGACCCATACGAACAGAAAACCTCAAAATAATAGATTCCCAATCTCATGTTGACATTAAATTAACTCCCAATATAACAATGAAATGAAATTCTTTACCAATTTTTTTTTTCTTTTTTTAAAATATCAACAAATATGCAACCTTGAAGCAAGCAGCACCATCAATATATAGAAATAGAGATGATACATAACACAGCGAAAAAAGGAAAAGAAAACATTATCTACCGATCTAAGCTTTATAGGGTTCTAAAGAATTATGGATACATTTTACAAGAACAGATACTACCATTGACGATGGAAATTAGAAAAAGAAATAGAGAAAATAATAAAGAGGTTCAACAGGACTAACCTGCACGGATAGCGGACTGTGACGGATGAAAAGCTTGAACGGAGCTTTGCTATCTAACTTACTTAGAAAGAGTGCAGATTTGTAGGTTAACAAACACTAACATGGAGGGAAACGGCACAGGGGAGGACCAGAAGTGACCATTACACCGGAACCCATATATATATATGGGCTCCGACGGGAATACAAGAACCATCCAGGGACGTCACTGGGAGGAAGGTACGGAAGACTAGCTCGCCCAATGCAGCTACCACTTGGACTTGCTTCTTTAGGATGTGGCCCGAATCAACTTTTGGCTCATTACTCAACTGTATTTCGGCCCTATGCCCCAAACCAAAATTACCCATTTTACTATCTATAACCAGTCACTCTAAAAAATTAATTTAATTTCATGAATTTAAACTATTTAGTTACTTATATTAAGAGCTTGAGTCATATTTTTTTTGAAAAGAGTTATAAATAGATTTGATATAGATTCAATCATTCGTAATTTTTTATGATAAATGAAACTTTAGTACAAATTGGATAAACTTTATGTTTTGTATAAATTGGTACGTAAAAAATATATTCAAATTAGAGATGCTACAGTCTTTTAGATGACTACTGTATTGAATAATTATCCCAAATAGAATGGTGATCATGGGGACAAAATGCCATGCACGTATATGCAAATAAATTAAGCTAAGTGCTTTTTGACATTCCTTGCTTCCCTCTACACACACACACACACACATGTATATATATATATATATATATATATATATATATATATAATCCCACCTCCTTCCATCATCAACCGATGAAAAAAATAATATATATGTATTCAAAGCTGTCATACAGCATAAAAATTCTCTGTGGTCTCCGCTTTTGTCCCTAACATAACATTCACTATCGAATCTCAGCTTGTTTTCCCTTGCATACTTCGTCAAAACTGTAATCCTAACAATAAGCAAAGAAAAGGTATATTCTGACTTTTTACGCTTCAGATCAATTATTTCCAGCTTCCAATTATCATTAAACATATCCCATATGTCTCTTTTCTTTCTCCAATTTCTTTTCTCTTCATCATGAATTTGGTTCTCTACTTTTTTCTTTCAACTGCATCGGTTCTGCACTTTGTTCTTTCCATTAACTTGGATCAATATCACCCTGAAGAACGAGATGCGTTATTGCAGCTAAGGGATTCTATGACTTGCTCTTTAAACTTGCATTCAAATTGGACTGGACCACCTTGTATTGCAAATTTTAGCAGATGGGCTGGCATTGTTTGTTCAAATTGGCGTGTAATTCACCTTGTCCTTGAAGGAATCCAGCTTTCAGGTTCTCTCCCGCCTGCATTCCTGTACAACATTTCTTTATTGACTAAACTCAGCTTCAGAAACAATTCAGTCTCTGGACCACTTCCTAATCTCACCAATCTTGTTCACTTGGAATCTGTCTTCCTTTCTTACAACCGATTTACGGGTTCAATTCCTTCTGACTATATTCAATTGCCAAATCTGAAACATCTAGAGTTTCAGCAGAACTATTTAGAGGGTCAAATTCCGCCTTTTGATCAGCGCACATTGACAGATTTCAATGTTTCTTACAATTATCTTCAAGGCTCAATTCCTTCAACAGACACTCTTTTAAGGTTACCAGAGAGCTCCTACGGTCATAACTTGAATCTTTGTGGTTTTCCTTTGGAGCCATGCCCAGTTCCATCTCCGTCTCCGGCTTCGGCCATTTTTTCACCACCTCCTCCCACTCCTGTAAGACCAGGGCAGGACAAGAAAAAGAAACTTGAAATTTGGATCGTTGTTTTAATTGCAGCACTCGCCGCCTTAGTTCCATTCATGGTTTTTGTCGTTGTCCTGTGTTGTTACAAGAAGTTGCACGGAAAAGAAACAGCAAAAGAACCACGAGCAGGTAACAAAGACAGATTTTTACATATTTTACTCTTCACATAAATATTAAATATTAAATGAATTTGGCATACTGGAGTTGTTTTAAGAGATAAAGACTTTTGGATTTCAACATTTTCATTCTGTTTGCTCCGATTGCGATAGGGGGTGGCCCTGCAGGATGGACAGAAAAGAAATTGCTGCATTCCCAAAGCACAGGGGATCCTGAAAGAAGGGTGGAGTTGGAATTTTTCGACAGGAATATAGCAGTCTTTGACTTGGATGATTTGCTAAGGGCATCTGCAGAAGTGTTAGGAAAGGGGAAACATGGCACTACCTACAAAGCAAACCTGGAATCTGGTGCTGTTGTTGCCGTTAAGAGACTTAAAAACATGGACGGCTTGGGCAAGAAGGAATTTATCCAGCAGATGCAGCTGCTGGGAAAGTTAAGGCACGAAAACCTGGTGCAGATTATTTCTTTTTACTACTCCAAAGAGGAAAAGCTGGTTGTCTATGAATTTGTACCTAATGGCAATCTGTTTGAGCTATTGCATGGTGAGTTCAAGTTGTCCTTTTTGTTCCTTTGTCCTCATCAAAATTATAAAAGTCTTATTAATCGACAATATATATGTATGTGTATGCTAGAGAATAGAGGGGTTGGAAGAGTACCTTTGAATTGGGCTGCTAGATTGTCTATTATCAAAGATATAGCGAAGGGTCTAGAATTCCTCCACCGATCCTTACCCTCTCACAAGGTGCCCCATGCCAATCTCAAATCATCTAATGTACTAATCCATCAAGATGGCCAAAGCTACTCCAAGCTCACAAACTATGGCTACTTGCCGCTGCTGCCTTCTCGGAAATTCTCTCAAGGGCTAGCAATTGGCAGGTCACCAGAATTGTCCCAAGGGAAGAAGCTGACACACAAAACAGATGTATACTGCTTTGGAATTATCCTACTAGAGGTCATTACCGGGAGGATTCCGGGCGAAGTTTCCCCAAGAAAAGATGAAATAGTTGAGGATCTTTCTGACTGGGTTCGCACGGTGGTTAACAATGATTGGTCTACAGATATATTAGACGTAGAGATATTGGCAGCAAGAGAAGGCCATGATGAGATGTTGAAGCTTACAGAGATAGCTCTCCAGTGTGCAGATGTGACACCAGAGACACGGCCAAATATGAGTGAAGTAATGAGAAGGATAGAAGAGATTGAGCAAAAAAATTAAAAAAAAAAAAAAAAAAGACCAATTAATTATGCACTGTCAGCTAGTGAAGCATTACACGGATACTTGCAGACTCAAATTGGGTCAAATTTTTTACAAAGTGCAAGGAAATTAATGAATCATTTTATCTTTGAATTAATTAGGTAGCAGAATAATTAATAAATAGATGCTACCGTGCCATTGCAACATCCTTGCTTGACTTCATCAAGAAATGAAAGTAGAAATCCAATCTCAAGGGTATTCAAATTTTCTTGTTTTATTTTTTCTAATAATAATTCTATGCTAAAACAACGTAAAATTTAGCTATAAATGTTTAAAAATTATTATTTAAAGTTGAATAAATTTAAAATAGGTAAATGAACTAAGTCGTCCTTAAATAAGATTTGGTTGAACTTGTTTTCTGTAGTCAAATGTAGAGTTTATTATTATATATTACTAAAACGCACAATATTCTTAATTTCTTAAGGAATTGTAAAAATATTATTTTATCCTTTTTTACTCTCTTAACACTTATTGATTCCTCTATTTTCAAGAAAAAAAATACAGTATCCTCACTTCATACTTTTCTCTCCCATCTTTTCCAAACAATCCCCAATATATATAATTTCAACTTTTTATTTTAATTTAAATTACTTTTAAATTATTTAATTATTATTTTCATTAAAATAATTTTATTTTAATAAAATGAAATTCACTGTTCTAAGGATATTGATAATCTTATCACGTTATGGTTTTTTTATTTTTGGTGTTTTTATTTTTAATTTTTTATTTTATTGTTAAAAATAAAAAACTACCTTTTGCATTATATATCTTAAATTTTTTTGACATGGCACTTTTATCTTTTTATTTTAATTTAGGTATTTTTTTTTACTATTTAAATTTTAAAATTTCTATTTATTTAAATTTTAAACCACATAGTCATATACTAATTCTAATTATTTTTTACTATTTTTTATATTATTTTCTTTTTAATTATTTTTTTGAATTATTTAATTATTAAATTTGCTTTAATCATTATTATCTTTATTTAACTAACGTTTAAGATGATTTATTTTATGATAAAATAAATTTTATTTTATAAATCAAAATTACATTAAGGAAATATAAGACTTTTATATTAATATAGAAAAATATGGTGACAATAAATTATTGATTTATTTTAATAATATTTATTGATCCTTTTTTATTTTTTTTTCTCTATAAGCACTACTTTAAAATAGTAAGATTTTGATTGACATTATTATTATTATTATTATTATTATTATTATTATTATTATTATTATTATTATTATTATTATCTAAAAAATATAAAAAAAAATTATATCTGTGAACTTATTTTATAGTCTATTTAGAGTTTTTAATTTATTAAATTGTGTAAATTTAATTTATAAGTGATAAATACTTAAATTTACTTTGCTCTTAAAATCTAATTTAATCGCAATACATTTAACTTATTTTTTAATAATTAAAAATCTTTAAAAATAATGTGAATATACTTTATTTTTAAATACTAGATGAATTAACTATAAGAATAATGTAATTATTTTTTTAGATGGATTAATCAATTCACTTTTTTAATAAGTATTATTATTATTATCTTCTTTTATTACTAGACTCTATAGTTAAATATTTTTTATTATTAAATTGTATTTTGTTAAATTTATTATAATAAGTAAATAATAAATAGTATATTATTAATATTAATTGGTTTTAAATTAGAATATATATACATAACTAATACATAATATATGTAATCATAAAATTTTAATTTTATTTAAATTTATATTAAATATTATTAACTATTAATAGATAATAATTTTGTTTACAAGATATAAACATAATATTTTATATTATTATAAAACAGAGTTTAATATATTTTTAATATAAATATTTTATTTATTAATTATATTAATAGAATAAAATAAAAAAAATACCCATAACATGCGGAGGGTTTTAATGCTTATTCTTATCTAGATTGGTAAGGGTGCAAAATACTCGAGGATTTTTGTATGTCTGTGGAGAAAAATATTAATTTAAAATATTTATTAAAAATTTTTAAATTTTAATTTTTTAAATTATTTTCTAAAACATTGTTTTACATAGGATGAAGTAAACTAAAATTTTTCATGATTGTTAAATCTTTCTAATTTTTTTAGTAATCGAAGGGATGAAAAGAAAATTTTTAAATATTTAAAGGTTTTAAAATTATATTATTTAGTGAATTAAAAAAAATAAAATTTTAAAAATTTTTAAATTTCGAAAAACTCCGACTTTAAAAATCTCCTCCAAAGATTAGAAAGCGCTTCAGTTGGAGTCAAAAGCCAATTAATACACATACGTGTCAACCTTAATGCATTAACGTCTCACCAGTGTCCTCAACACTCCAACTCTTCTTTGGCTAGTCTAGGCTATGTCGCCTACACTTCTCATCCATGCAAGAACCCTATCTCCATTCCTTTCACTCCTCTCTCTCTCTCTCTCGCTCTCTATTTCTTTACCTAATATCAAAGCTCTCACCAGTCAACATCTTTGAAATCCTTATTTGTAGATGGTGTGACATACTATTCTCAGTGTGGGAATCAAGTTAATTAAGAAGATGTACCAAGTTTATCAGATAGCTAGCTAGCTATGTCTACTCGGAGTTATGCATTTGGGAACGCAGAAGAGGCCACCCATCTGACTCCATGAAAGCTGCCTTAGCTGAATTCGTCTCCACTCTCATCTTCGTCTTCGCTGGTGAAGGCTCCGTCCTTGCTCTTGGTATATTTCATTCCATCTCTTTAACTATGAACAATTCTCTTTTTCTCTCTAAAAACAGTAAGTAAAATGGCCGATTTCTTGGTGATCTTCCTGTGCAGACAAGTTGTACAGGGAAACGGGGCCTCCGGCTTCAGGTCTGGTGATGATTGCGCTTGCACATGCATTGGCACTTTTTTCTGCTGTTTCAGCCAGCATCAACATATCAGGTGGCCATGTGAATCCTGCTGTTACCTTCTGAGCTCTCGTTGGAGGAAGGATCTCAGTCCTTCGCGCCCTTTACTACTGGGTTGCTCAGCTTCTTGGTTCTATTGTCGCTTCTCTCTTGTTGAGGCTTGTCACTAATAGGATGGTATATCATACATTCAACTCTTATAGAGTATGTTATATATCTTTTCAGAATTTACAGGTAATATAATATGAATTGATTTTTGCAGAGACCAGTGGGATTTCTATGTAGCTTCGGGGGCTGCAGAGGTGCATGGCCTTATACTGGAAATGGTAATGACATTTGGACTGGCATACACTGTATATGCTACAGCCGTTGATACCAACAGGGGAAGCTTGGGGATCATTGCCCCTCTAGCCATTGGGCTGATCGTTGGGGCCAACATTTTAGTTGGTGGTCCTTTTGATGGAGCATCAATGAACCCAGCAAGAGCATTTGGGCCTGCCCTAGTTGGGTGGAGATGGAGGAACCACTGGATCTACTGGCTGGGTCCTTTCATTCGAGGGGGCTTGGCAGCGCTTATATACGAGCACAGAGTCATCCCTACAGAGCCATTACCGCATCATATCATCAGCCTTTGGCACCTGAAGATTACTAGTTTATTAATTAATTTACAGGTCCATATCCTTGTGTTAGCCAATGATTTTCTCCTCCTCGGTTGTCTCTATACTTGGGTACTTGTCTGATTGTGTGTCTCTCTTCAAATTTATGTATTGTGTTACTGTCTTTTCATGTGCTAGATACTTTGGTTGTGGTGGATAACGGTGGAAATAAGAAAGTATGCCCGACTCTGTTTTACTGTATTTTGCGATGCAAGTCCTTGCCCCCTTAAATTGGAAAACCCGTAAAGTTAATAGTATATCTGTAGGGCTTTGACATGGGTTTGCCAATTCTATATAAAAAAGTTTTTAACACCTAAAATATTATACTTAATCATCTATTCAAATTAATGGGTGCGTCCGCTCTGTCCATCAATGACAATGGCTACCAATCCTATGTATGTCCGAGCACTCCTTGTTTTGGTAGTTCATGGTCCTCTCATCTTCTCAACAATGCTCCTACCCTTTTCTTCAATGTGACGTCTCTTCTCTTCAAGTTTGTCCCCCATCTTCTTCCCCAGATCAAGCATCCTCGCCCTTCTTCCCATCCTCTTTGGTCTTGAATCATTTTCTTCAACAGTCTGATTCTGCTTTTCTACTTGTGCAAGAGACCTAGATAGCGATTGACGCTCTGAGATACAACCTCTACTTTGTTGTGAAATTTCTTGTGGTTCATAGCTTGCCAATAGAGGACTTGTCAGTTCCTGCGAAAATTTGCTGCTTTGCATTGATGGCTTAGTGCAGCTCAATGCGCTCTCTACAGCATCAGAAGAATCTGAAATTGATTGTTGAGAACATTCAGGGTTCTTTGTTTTCAAATGCTTGCTTTCTGGATCATTGTTAGAGGCTCTCCTGTGAGCCTCTTCCTTGGGTTTCGCTTCGTCAGGTTCGGAACCATGAGCTTCGCATGCAGTGGCATGATCACTAGCGGCTTCTCGATTAAGCCACATAAAAGGAGCTACTGTCCGAGGTACCCAGTCATTCTTTTCAGCCAACATCCAGGGAATGCATAAGCTTTCACAGTTTGGAAGCACCATAGTTTCTCTGATGGAAGCCTGCACAAGTGAGATAGCATTTGCTGAAGCCACTAAGCATAACCATTTATCCTATTACATTTCCAAGAAATTGTTTAACAATAAATTCTTCTAATGGAAAATCGCATCACACCCCAGATATTCAATCTCAGAAAGGGCATCTAAATTGCAGCTTCTTCGAGTGTCAATTGCATGTTTGTCTAGACAAGAACAGTGTATACTTAACTCTTCCAAGTTATAACTAACCTTTTCTCTCTCTCTCTCTCTCTCTCTCTCTCACTCTCTCTCTAATTTGTTATGGGGTGGTGTACAGTGTCATTAATGATATTTATAGTAAGACTGGTTCCATTGGCGCATACACACGTAGCAGGCTTACATAGAGAAAAGGTTTGGTGGTTAAGTTGAGATGTTCTGCATCAGTTATTTTGGGGAACGAAGTCAAGAAGAGAATGAATCAATGAAGGAAAGAAGGATGTGATGTAATTTAGAGCTGTATGCTCAGCAAAAATTCATGCAACACAGTAATACATGTAATGGGTACAAATACAACTCCTCGTTGATAGTTTTACTCGAGTAACAGAAAGAAAACTTGTGAAGAATAAACAATCATGTGATAAAAGAAATTCCATACCTTAAACCGACTGATCAAGAACAAAGCAATACTATTAATCTTGTGTTCCCCAACAGATGACTCCGAGTCAAACTCTATATCAGGCATGGATGTGAATCCACACCACAACTGATCAGAAGGAGGTGGCTTCATATGTAGACGCAGTGTTCCACGAAGTGATGCAACCCTTATCGATAAAGACAGAGGTACCTAAATTGAAACTTCATTAGTTAGGGAAAAATAAAGGAAGCTTTAGCTTTCGTTTATGCACTCAACCTAAGGACCATCAATGTGATACCATTTATAACATTGAGGCAAACAGCCAGAATTTCAATCTTTTACCAATTTTTGTAACCTTGTTAAGATGTCTACCTAACACGACCATTTCAAGTTTTCTTTTCTTTTCTTTTTCTTCTTCTTTTTAATTTTTTACTTTTCCATGTTGTCAAATTAACTCAAAATAATTTAAATGAAAGTCGATTTCAGTTATTGCATTGGCACATGTTGCCTGTCAAAAAAAAAATATGCACATACAAACCAGATCAGAAAAAAGATAAGAATAAATATGACTTGATTGCAAGAAAATAGTGTCACACCAAGTACAACATATGAGGATATTAGCAATAGGATTTCATGTTCACCTCAGAGTTCAGACTTGCCAATTTCTTACCATAATTTCAAGTTGCCACTCAAGACTCCTTTAGGCCACAACTGATCCTCACCATCATAATATCTAAATACCCCCCTAAACAAACTTAATAGTTAGAATGATCACTGAATTACTAGCAACAACCATGATTGAATTCCAAACAACTAATTTTTAAAAGGGTTAATTCTTTTAAATGCAAAGATTATTTTCCAATTTTCGCATGTGATCAAACTAACTAGCAAGGAAATTTTCATTAGATTGAATCACATCTACAAATTTATAACCATTTATAAAACACAGTGTGGATAAAAGTGCATAAACAGAAGTAGAAACACCCTATACATGTATCATACAAACCTGCGAAACCTGTTGTGCAATAGAATTAAGAATGGATTTCCACCTAGACACATTAGTCGATGTTGACGAATAACTTGTAGAATTTTTTAACCCATCTGCAACAAGGAAAGATCAGCTGCAATTGGTATCATCCATCATCAGTTTCTGTTAAATCAGTTGATAATGCAGTATAATTGCTCCTGCCCAAACCAACAATAAAGTAACTAGCTAATTGCATTGCTTCCTCTCATTGTTGCAAGAAGTGGATGAAAGAAATTAATTATATCTCTGCTATTCTGTTGATCCACCTTTGATACCCATCTGTCATTACTGCAGATATCTATTTGCATTTCATTTCAAATTCAAGATAAATCACACTGGACTTGGATTATTGCAAAACCATGCATGTCATATATATCCTATCTTTACTAGGATAAATGGGTATTCATCTGGTCTTCAGAAGTACTGTTTCTTCATATGCTAATATATTAATACTATAGGAGGATCATGTAAAATTCTTAGTCATGGCAAGATGCTGATTCACTATAGGACAAAGCAATGCAAAGTAGCAAGGACTTTGAAAAGATTGTCTCATTTAGAGTTTCTTCATGGTAGCAACGAGAATATTCTAGAATAGTTCTAAGCTTAACAGAGCCATACATGAGCATTCATGGTCTTTTTAACTTGTACTACCTAATTTCTGTGTTCCCAGCAACAACAATTTTAAACAGAATTTAAATAGCATTTTATTGCATGTTACTTCACAACCGCAGTGGTCAAACAAACTTCACCAGCACAGAACCCCGTAATCAATACACAGCTAAAGTATGGCTTAAAATATTGTTATAGGGACTGTGTTCTATTCTACGCCTCGGCATTTAAGCATTTGAAAGCATACACATAAGAAGTCGTGCAAATTTATTCTTACCAAGTTTATTATTTCCTTCATTCTCCTGCTCTTGTTCATCAGCAGTCCCTCCAGAAATATTCAGCTGCTTTCCAAAATATTCAAAACCTTCCAGAAGGTCTGAAGAGACATCCCCAACAGAACTCGATTCTGAGTTTGTATCCACCATATCCTTTTGGAGCTTCTGAACTTCCAGCCTTGTTTCAATATCTAGCACCAGCCCACCACAATACTCAACATCAACTTCCCATGCCCATATCTCATTCATATCTGTAGGAAGTACTCTTATACCATGGATATAAGGTGGTAGACTCCCAAGACCTAGGTCAGTACATACAACTTCACCTATGTAACTGGGTGTCCTCATATTGGACAATGTTCTCTGTTATACCAAATTGGGGAAAAAAAGTCTCAATATCTGAATATGGCTACATCTACAAAATTTACACATACTTGATCGAAGAACAACCACTGCATATAATGATGCAAAACATTTGTCCTTCATGCTTAGAAATTCAAGTTTGAGAAAAATATTTTAGAAGCTAAGCGTGTGATCATTTTCTAGTAGTTATACTTTCAAGTATCTTAGCATCAGAGTGAAATCTATTTGATGGACCAATCCCCCAAAGCGCTGCACAGTACAATACTAGAAATACAATCTAATTAATCTCCTATTTGCCTAAGAATTTAGCTAGCATTCATGCAAAAATAAATAAATATAAACATCATAAATAATACACCTGAATCCGTGCTTGAAATGAACTCTTTATCTGGGGATTGCTTCTGGCATCAAAAAAAATCCTAGAAAAAAGCAAATTCCAACAGAGTGTTCCTTCATCAGTATTTAAATTCTCATCAGAACCCACATCAGAAACAGAAATAGGGGTTTGGGTCATGGAGCAAGAAAAGGTGGAGGATGAAAGTACTCCCTTATTTTCCTCAGAACTCACTAATGCCTTTGTTATTGGAGTAGTTTTTATCAAGCTACTGCTTAAAATTGGATCTTGGAATGAATGACTCTTGTCATTAATCTTTTTCTCTTCATGGCCTAGTGAAAAAGTTCCTCTATTCTCTACACTGGTCTTTGAAGCTTTTCTGGCAAGCTTTTTCAGAAACAAGCAAACCTTTGAAGCAGAACCATCAAACTTAGTCACTCTATCTATTGGCTCTGCAATGAATCCCGCCGAGGGTTTCATAAATGAAGGGTATCCTGTATTTAAGGATGCCAAATAACAGTGGAACTCTTCATTCAACTTAGTGAACCAGTTAAGTTTTTCTTTGTCATCACATGAAGCAAGACGGAGGGCTTTACACCACGACTCCTTCTCCCATGATGTCTCTAGATAAATGTACACTACTTTGCTTGCATTATATATCACTGAAGTTTTGCTTTCCACTTTTATAGGAAATCTTTTCGCCCTGTAATGTCAAAAAGAATTGCACAATGATAAAGACAAATAATTCAAAGGTTCCATCACTTATAATTTATGTAAAACCCCAATATCCTCTTGACTTAATAATCAAGAAATTTAATAAGAAAACCAAAAAAAAAAAAAGTTTCCTAGGCACGTCAACATCAGAATAGGGAGGGGCATGAGAGTATATTGTAACTGTGGCCCACCAAAAAGAACGCGTGGACAGATAAGGTTTAATAAGAATCTGAAGTTGGAAGTGGAATGCAGGTGCAGAAACAATGCTCTATAAATGAATTGTGCCAATTAGAATTCTGAGGCACAATGATTTGCTTGGCCTGTGAATTCCTACATAAAGGAAGTGGAGGAGATTGTCACCTTCAACAATTTCTTTTTATAGGAATTAAGAAAAGAAGACAGAGACAAAATGAGGAGGAAGTGGAGGAGCTCTTAATTGACTTAAACGGGAGATGTAGTTAGAGAACCATTAAGTAAAACAACAAAAAGCTGTCTAAGGTAACAAGGGATAGATTAACATGAAACGCAAAAACAACGAACTCAGAAACGTCAGGCTGCTTTAAGTCACATGACACAATAGCATACAACAAAAAGAATCTGGCATAGTCTATTAGCCTGTATTACCATTTTCTTGTAGAAAGGTCTGTAGCAGAAACAGCTTCTACAATGCAACCCTTTAACGGAAAAGCTGCATGGGAACCATCTGAATCTGTCAAAACAAGAAATCGATTCATGATTTTTGCATATTTCTTAACAGGATTAACCTCAAAGAGATCCTTTTTCTTCTTTTGCTCTTTTGGCACTTTATCCACCACCCAATTTCTGGGAACTTTATCTGGTTCTAGGACCCAGACAACCCCCTGAGTCACAAAAGCAAATCAGCTCAACTGAACTGAAAATTACTTTAACATTTACGCAAATGGGTAGAAATGGCAATTGAAAGATACTTACCTTCTTGTTATAAAAGTAATCAAGGGACTGTTTGGGATCGAGATCTTTATGCGAAGACGGAGATGATGATTTAAGCTCTTCTTGTCGAATCTTGCGATTAAATCGCTTAAAGAAGACATAGACACCCAAAACCTCAAAGGCAACAACGGCGAGTGCCCCAACAGAAAATCCGGCAACAAATACTAGTAACCAACGCGTCAGCATCATCCCCTTCTTTTCTTTTCAGTGGATTGGCAAATATTCAATGTCAGCCTTGTATCTATGATGAGATCAAAATAAAGCTAACAATAGAGTCGGAGCCAGGCACAGCGAGAGGGAAGAACTAAGAAGAGAAATTTGGAACTTTATTTATGTAATTATTGAACAAGTAGCGTAAACTCTCTGGCCGGGCAAGTGTGTGATCCAACTAAGCTTCCTCCTCCATTGATACTTGGACCTCAGGCTCCACTGGACAGGACAGAATACGAACGAAGAGAGAGAGCCTAAACGCGTATTTTTGTCGCTTATTTCTTCTATCAACGTCAACCATTATTTTATCCGTATAGTTTTTTTTTTAATAGAAAAAAAGTCCATTTTTTATTCAGTCCACTGTTTACTACATTTGATAATTTAACTTCTAAAATTTTATAAAATGATATACACTAAATTAATTTATTTAGATTACTTTAATAATAATATTAATAGAGTCAGATTCAAATTTACTCTCATAATTCTCTTAAAAAATATTATTAATTTAATATATTAATATTAAATTAAATACTTTTTTAATTTTACATAAGCTTTCTTCTACTTTTTTATATATATTAAAAAATATATATTAAACATAATTAAAATAATAAATTTTATTTAATTCTTTTTTAATATGTCATTCGTTTATATTAATTTATTAAAAATTATATAATTCATATTATTAAATTATTTTACAATTAATAAATTTTAATTTTCTATAAACTAATGAATAGTTATTATTTTAAAAAGAAAATCCTATCTTTATGGAACGAATATAGTATTAATACATAGAATATTATTAGTTATATAATATAAATTTAATATATATTACATAATACTCCTTCCATCTTATTTTAAATACTTTTTAAGAATTTTACATAAAAATTTTGCATTATTAAAAAAAGTACTATTAATTAACTAAAATATACTTGTAATGCCATTGACTACAATACCTTTAAAGAGATAAATTCATTGGTAATAATAATAGATAATGTTAAAATTGAGAAAAAAATAATTAATATTTTCTTAATTTCTAAAATAATAAATAAAATGAAAAAAAAAATCTCAAACAATACTTGAAACGGGAGCAGGAATATTTAAGATGAACAAACCCCAATTGAACATTACAGGTTAATGCAAGCCTATAAAGGGGGAAAAAATCTGAGAAAACTTTCTGGATCAAGCCAGTTGCTGTTGACAGGGTTACATACTTTCAGTTTCATGGCTACATAATTTACAGTAACTCCAGGACATAAATCAACGCACAGTTTCTAAATGAGCTCTGAACTACTAAAGAGGGAACCAGGTTAATGGCAGTTGCCAGACCACTGGAAGAAAACCAAAGGAAAAACAAATTAGTAGACAGCATTTTACATGGGAGAGTGGTACGTAAAAAAGTCATAATCATGGTGGTAAACGTCAAGCTGTTTCAACCAGGAATCTGCAGCGCTATGAAGATAGATTATTCTTTCAAGGTCAGACGTGTCTGGATTTACCCAAAGATCACCTTGCATCTTGTAATTAGCCATCCCAAAGGGAGGAAGGAAAATTCCACTACTGTTGTCTCCTTTGGGTTTAATTCTTGTTGCTTCTATAGAATCTACCAAGTCAGTATGCCCACAATCTGCAGCATCAACCCAAGAACAGCTGAATAACTTCTAAGCACTAGTGGCAAGTACAAACTCTTTAAAATAAATAGATGATGCACATTGATAGATCCACAAGCTAATCAAATACAAAAAAGAAAGTTCATGTTAGTAGTTAAGGTCAAGGGACAAATAGACTTGTATGAGCCAATGTAGCCAGTAGCCGCTGCATAACCATATCGTTGACGACAACAATGGAGGCTATGTGGGGAATTCTACTGTTTTCTTTTTACTTCTCTTTTCACCTACTAAATGAAAATTAATATCCTAACTGGATCTCCATACCTACTAAAAGAAAATTAATCTCCTAAGTGGATCTCCATGACACGAGTAAATTACAGACAATGTGGTGTCACTCCTTAATTTATTAGAGGAAAGGTGTTCCTTTAATAAGGCGAACGGACAGCTATTCCATGTGTCTTTCACTTGTTCACTGATTTTTTGTTTCTAATGAGAAGCATTAAACTATATTCCAAGTAGCTTGTGATTACATTTCTCAGTAATTATGGACAACTACCTTAAAGCAATTAGACTTGAAAGAAACATTATCAAGATTTCAAGTGTCTGAATTCATCGTACAGCCAAAAAAGAAATAATCATCAAACTAAATGAAAGGCAACAGAAAATCCAAATACCTTGGAAAGATGACGATAATGTATGATAAGTGAAGAAACAAGTTGATAAGTCCTTATCATTTCTTTGAGAGGGAATATGATATATATATAGGGTACCTGATCAACATTGAAACACATGCAATTACCGAAATATGTCAAAACTCAAGATTACAATGCAGCATAAATAAAAATAATAAGAAAACAGTTAATGAGACAGAAAAATAAACCAAACGTTGACCAAGAGAACTAAACTGCTTCGAATTGAACCTTTGCCCCTATTTCACATATCCTCCTAGTAAAAGGGATATTTTACTAATGTGATCAGACTTGCAAAAACATATTGATGCAGAGGTTCTCACGGACTTGTTCTTAATTTGAATCGGGAGCGAAAGTTAATAATATGTTTTCCTTTAGACAGTGAATCATCTCATTACTAGGTAATATCACAGAGACATTAAAGACAAAGTTTATGAAGTAATTTTATCTTAGGCACTCAGGCATAAATAGGAGGGAAATTGATCGTATAAGGGTAATTTAAAAAATAATATACTGAAATGGGTTAGAATGTTGGAAAATTACGGGAAATGGGTGAGGAAACACAAAAACGTTGATAAAAATAGCGTCCAAACACATAAATGCTATTTAAAATAGCGTCCCGAATAAAACGCTATTCAAAATAGCGTCCTGACGTAAAAATGCTATTCAAAATAGCGTTTTTAAGTGAGGACGCTATTTTGAATAGTGTCCCCACATGCCATTCGCATCGTCCTAGAGCGCCTCTCCGCCATGCACCCTATGCAGCTGAACACACTAATCATATTAGCATCCCAAAACACGCTAATCATATTAGCGTCCGAAGTAGAACAATTTTTATATTTTATTTATTTAATTGATTTTATAAAATATATTAAATTTATAATATTTTGATCATTTAATTTTAGTTATTTATTATATTTTATAAAATATATTAAATTTACATATGTTAGTTGTATAGATTGATTTTTTTTAAAGTTTGTTTTATGTTTTAATAGTAGTAATATTTATTTAATATTATATATTTGTGAAATTAATTTTATTTATATCTGTCTATCTGATATAACACATATTCCTTTACGATCTGTCACAAACACCCTCAAACAAGACATAAACCAATCCCAGTTCCTTGTATTTTCACTGTCGACTATTGCCCACGCAATTGGGAAAATATAGTTATTACCATCAAGTGTTGTTGCACAAAATAAACATCATTTGTACTTCCCATATAAAAAAGTTGAGTCTATGAATATAACCGGTCGACAGTTCTTGAATCCTTCTATTGTTTGTTTATATGCCCAAAACATTCTATCGAAAACCCGATAAGCAGGATCTAATCTATTATTAACAGAAAAAGGATCATCTTCAATGAAGAACATACTTTCAGGGTTCTGTTTGCACAAAGCAAGCATAAATTGTCGCAACCTTTCGTAAGATTCCTCCCAATCACCAAAGATCTTAATAATTGCATCGTGCCTAGCCTTCCAGGTCTTTCGATAACTTGGCATATATCCAATCTTATCTTTCATTTTAGACTGTAACGCTCCTATCTTCACATTGGGTTGTTCACGTACAATGGCGAGAATGAAATCAGATATAAATTTGCTATCCAATTGCTTATGATCTTGTGACAGTGATGGATTAACACATGTATGTGGTCCATTATATCTCGTAATTTTCCATATATCACTTCCTTTCCCTAGTGAGGCACGCAATCTCCACTTACAATTGCTCTTTATGTCTTTGCACCTAATGGCATATGTTTTACTCTTTGTCTCCTCATTACAAAACTCATGGTGCTTATGTAAATGATATTCTTTGGCAGCTTTTTGGACATCCTCTCTAGATGAGAATATCAGTCCTAATTCAAACTCTTTTAATGGATCCCACATTGAACTACACTATGGTGTTGATCATGGATCAACCGTTAGCAATGAAAAATCTATTTCACTATAAGGCGGAGGAGGGACAAGCGGCATTATTGGGTTTGCAACATGAGTATTATAGTAAAAAGACAAATCTACTACTAACTCATTATGATGACCACCATCCTCATTCATGTCCCAGTCATCACTATCAATCCATTCTTCGTCAGACTCTGCATCATCCTCATCATCATCAGAATAATAATCATTGCTAGCGGATTCAAAATCATCTGTACACTTAAGTGCTTCAGTGTAACAACTATTTGATGGGCTCGCTTCATCAACAACATTTGCAGATGGTCGAAAAATGTCAATATATAATTCAATCGATGACATACCTCCAATTTCATCAATGAAATTAAACATAATATTCACATCGTCATCGTTTGCCAAACCCATGCAATCCCATTTAAATGAGCCATTTTTTTCAATGGGTTGTCTAAATAAGATTTTCGATATAAATTCATGTCCACCTTTAAGATTAATTCCACGGACAATTTTCATTCCTAAAGTACCAGAATCTATACGTTTACTAATAGTAATGACGGTTGATGAACCCCCATAATATTTATAGCCTTCATCATCCATAATGATTTCTCCATCCCAATATAAAGTAACAAAACTTGGAATTGACATTTCTGATAAAATAAAAATCGCAACAACTATCAGCATAAACGGTCTGGTTGACAATACGTTTTACATTGTACATTACTAATTTTTCTATTTTTTTAATTTTAATTAATAAAATAAATTAATATTTTATTTCTAATAATTACATTTTAATTAAATATGCAATGATTTCGATAAATTTTTATGTTACTATTGTTTTCATTTTTTAATCATATTTTAATAATATTAATTTTTTTAATAATTACATATTAATTGTTATATTGAGTTTCGCGAATTTTTTTTATTTTACTATTTTTTATTTCTTTAATATTATCTAAATCATATAATTTTATAATTTATTTTTATTAATTACATTTTAATTAAAATGCTACTTATTTTTTTTTGGCAATTTTTTATATTACTAATTTTTCATTTTTTAATAATATTTATATAAATTTATATTTTATTTTTATTACATCATTTTCTATAATATATTATGAACTCAATTTTCTATTAATAAAGAAATTATTTTCAACAACATTTTACATTACTAATTTTTCTATTTTTTTAATTTTAATTAATAAAATAAATTAATATTTTATTTCTAATAATTACATTTTAATTAAATATGAAATGATTTCGACAAATTTTTATATTACTATTGTTTTCACTTTTTAATCATGTTTTAATAATATTAATTTTTTTTAATAATTCCATTTTAATTGTTATATTGAGTTTCGCCAATTTTTTTTATTTTACTATTTTTTATTTCTTTAATATTATCTAAATAATAAAATTTTATAATTTATTTTTATTAATTACATTTTAATTAAAATGCTACTTATTTTTTTTGGCAATTTTTTATATTACTAATTTTTCATTTTTTAATACTATTTTATATAAATTTATATTTTATTTTTATTACATCCTTTTCTATAATATATTATGAACTCAATTTTCTATTAATTTTTTCTTTTCTTCTATAGTTTTTACTAATTTTTAAAAACTTAAACTATTATTTTACTTTATACTAATATTTTCTGTTCAACTTATTAAACTATTATATTACGTAATACAAAAATTATATAACTTAATATAAAATTTATTTTGTAACATAATTTACATTTATAATTTTTATTTTCTCTTTCCTAACATTTTCTTAATACTACAAATTTATATTATTTTTTCTTTACCTTCTTTACTATTATACACTAAAAATATAATTTCTTGTATTATTTTTTCCAATAACTTTTACTCATTTTATCAGTATTATGCTATTACTATATATATATCAACTTGCTCACAAACATACCAACATGCATGCATAAAAATATATATATATATATATATATATATATATATATATATATATATATATATATATATATATTATTTTCATAATAATAATTACATTAACACTCAAGCATTTTATATATTGCATGGTAAAAATTGTAACGAAAATTTATTTCTTAAGTGATGCTTACAAAAATATCAACTTGCTCACCAAAAATTTCTCACAAACATGCACAAAAAAAAAATTACATTATTTTCACAATAATAAACATTATTATCACCTAAGCATTTCATATATTACATGTTAAAAATTATTAAACAAATAAAATACATAGATATAAATATTTTTCAAATTTCTTATTTCTTTCTTTGTGATCTACCACTACAACTGCACCTGTCTCCTCTCCTTCTTGCTCCACCCGACTGTAAGCTGCTCCACCAAAATGAGACAATGGATGAGGAATGAACGAGCGAGGGAGACAATGGATGAGGAATGAACAAGCGAGGGCTTGAGGGCGTAAATGAGAGCGCGAATGAGAGGAGAGAGATACATATGGAGTGGATGAACACAGGACACTAATAAAAATAGCGTCCCGCTTCACTGGAGATTCCCTGCCTGCAGATTGGACTTGGGACGAGACCGGACATGCTTCACGCCACGGACAAAGATGCTAATTATATTAGCGTCCGGAGCTACAAGATGCTAATATAACTTCGGATGCTATTATGAATAGCGTCCCTTGTTCAGACGTTATTTTGAACAGCGTCCGGAGCTGACACCCGCCTCCTCTTCGTAATTTTTGGAGTTGTTGGCCCGTTCTGGTATTTTTTGTTTCCGAGTTACCCTAGTACGGTCATTCACCCTAAATAGGAAGGAGATTTTGTTGGGATCACACTTTTAAGTGATCATTTGTGTTATTCTTGAATGCCCTAGCTTATTTCCATAAAGGCCCACAAAGATGACCATCACACAAAACTCCTGTCTTCTCCACTATCTCAAAACTCTCATCTCTTCCCCACTAAATATGTATTCCACTTCCTTAAATCCTGTTCTATTGAGATATCATACCTTGCACAAATGTCAACATGAATGGTGTGTGCGAAACTTTCTAGCACAGTATAAAAATGCTTACTTAACTTTCTAGCAGGGCCTAAGAATTGTTACTTTTAGCCATATGTTGTCAAAGACAGGGCTTGGATAATGCTATTGAGTTTATTAACTATTCTGCAACACTGGCAGGAGGAAATGAATAGACTGCAGTGCCAGATTGGTCAAAAAACTCAAAAAAATTTATATGTATGGTTATATACCTTAAATTCCTGTAAATTCCAGTCATATAAAACAATCACTAGCAGATATAAGAGGTTAAATAAACATGACTGACACACATGAATATATAAGCAATCAGCGTTACCAAGCAATAGCCATCCAGCTTGCTGAAGAAAGATCCACATTCTTGAGTGTCATCAGTCCCGGATAATTTCTGGCTAATTCAGTTATCTGAGAATGAAAATTACATAACACAGATATATAAATTAGATATTCAATTTTTCTAATGGCCTGCCTCCCAAAAGGGTGGGATGAGTGGAGAAGGGAACAATGCAGACAACATACACTTAAGAAATTCCAGACAAGTGACTGTTTTAATAATTTCACAGTTTTGCTGGGACGGATATAAATAAAAAGGTTTAGGAGTCCAAATCTTACATGGATTAGGAGTACGTGCGCTTATTTAGACTTGCCATTTGAGTTTACATTCCTTATTGTTGAATGTGAACAAAATTTCCACAAGTATACTTCTTAAGTTGATTGATGCAATTCTAACCTGGAAACTAGCAAGTGGGAGGCTTTTCTCAGTCCTAGATCTTCTTACAAGCTCAAACAATGTCAATAGAAGCAAACAGATTAACAGGGGAAAAAAATATTCACCTTTTCCATAAGTGGAACCCTCCAGCGGGGAGAAGACTTCTCAAGTAGTGTAGGTAAAGATAACCGAACCTATCTCTTGTCAGCAATGAACCATCATGGTCAAAGCTTGAATCCTCAGAAATAGCATCCCAAGTCCGGCTCGAGTTTTTGCTTAGAGATCTTGACAGTTTATCACTCGTGCAGTCATCAATCCAAGTATCACATTCAAATTCTACTGCATCAGCGTATTCTCCTGGATTCATATTCCTACGAGATGAAAAGCACATCAGTTCAGTTTCACTTCCAAGAACCAGTCCAGAAGAGAAGCAACAAATAAATCTATTTTGGTACATAAAAGACTAAGAAACATAACAAACCTAGAAGCCACAGTTCCCTTATCACTGTAGATCTGAATGGCAGACAGATAAGGGACATAATATTGCATGATGCTCTCGCCTTTATTGAACAGTACTTGGCTGCCACAGCCATATGCACTCCATTCATCATAGCAATCCCACAGATCTCCCAAAGTGAAATATTCAACTATGTCCTTACTACCATGTGGCTGCCATGAGCTGTTTAGATCATGGATACAGCTCAGCGAAATATTTGACATGAGCAAAATCCTTTTAAAGAGAAGGGTGCTGTCAATAAACCTTAAAATTTTAATAAGGGAAGAGAATATGTAGAAGAATCATTTACTAATAGCTGCAACTTGTCACTGAACATCTGAAATCATTATTCTCAGCTCTAGCAACTTGTAATGTTGTTAACCAGATTCTAATGTCTTTAGCCAGAATGTCATGTCACTTGCTGCAATATAATCTAATAAAAAGGAGAACAAATTGTCTACAGGCAACTTAATGAAAAGAGGGACATAGAGATTGTTTTCCAAACATGATTGCAGCTGCTATTGATTTCACTGCCATATTGGACTCGGTCAAATTCTTCAAGGTATTGTTCATTTTGAGCTATAGGTTGTTGTCTTGTTCATTCCAAAGAAGGGCTAGAGGGGAAGGGTTGCACGTACATAGCCTTTCTAAGCTGGACTCTAATGTTGTAAAACGAGTTGTGGAGAGTTTCCTGCATAAAATTGATCATTAGAAGCCTAAACAAGCAGCCCATAGGCTTGAACTGAGAAATGGATTCCTATACCATCACTTAGAGTTTATTTGGCATTTATGTTTTGAGTTGCTGTTGAAAAAAACTCTATTTCAACATGTTAATTAAGGACCTTCAGATTTTGATTTTAATTTAAATTTGATATATTTTAGATATAAAAACTTGGAAAAAACAAAATAGTTTTTTCAAACTACTTTTTTCTACAACATGTAAAAGGTTGCTTTTCCAAAAAGTAATTTCAAACCAGCATTTTGGTCTCCCAACTGCAATCCTGAATGAAGCCTTATTATAAGATGGTGCTTTTAAATTGAATGATTATTTTATTCTTTACAATACTAATTGAGAAATTAGCCCTTAAGTTTATCAAAAGGTTAGCTCACATTGCTCACCACAAGAGGATATGTAACAATGGAGACAACAACTATGTTGGTTCTACTTTCTAGTTTGGAAACCATGGACAAAATTAAACCTTAAGAAGTATTATGCCTAATTAATTGACCTTAAGAAGCATGAAGGCTTAGATACAAAAGAACACTTATAAAAGACAAGAACAAGAATAAAAGTTGCAAAGAAAGCAATCTAATATACATATTATAAAAGAGAAGGCGGCAATGTCTTTTGTTTTAAATCTAGTAATGGACAAGACAATATAATAAAAAATTAAAATTCATTTTTTTAAAAAAAAAAAAAAGAAGAAATTTCAAATATTGAAATTACAACATTATTCAAGATATCATGTCATATTACCATTTAAAAAATAAAGTACTAAGTTATGAGATTGTTTTTCCATGGACTTTCCTAAAAATTGAAGTTCAAAAATGAAGTAAAAAGATATGAGATTGTTTTCCTTAAACTTCAGCATTAAGCACAGGAGAGACAATATTATTTTTCTTAGACTTTAGCACTTAGCACTCGATTGTCTCCCGTCCCATGTAAGTCCAAATCCCACCTTTTTCTGCCAAATCATAAGACTTCATTTACTTGTTTTGTTCTTCCATTCTAAATGGAGGAGTGAGCAACAATAGCCATATTTGTCCATGGCCTTTAAAATCCTCTAGGATTCTATTTGAAGAAAATTTCTTGCCTCAAATCAAAGTTAGACAACAAATTTTAAGAAGCCTAGGTATTTTTGTGACTTTGTAATAGTGAAAATTCATTGTTAGGACAAGAAACAAAACACTATTGAATACATTTAAAAAATAAGATAACACTAATGGTAACCAAGAAGAGGGATGGATGAGAGAACAGAACTCACCACTTTTGGGAGATGCGATGAATATTGTTGTTTTTCTTTTGTTAGGTCATAAATTGATGTAGAGTAATTTGGAAACAAAAAGTTTCATTAATTAGTTCCATGGACGGAAAAAGGGAGCCCCTACTCAGTTGAGAAGACCGAAAAATGGCTTTGGGAAATGTCCGATTTTCATAATTGTGCATAAAAATGCACCAAACGCTTCCTAGGTTGGACACCAAATGCAACCTAATCAAAAAGTTTTACGTGCATGCAACACAAAAGTAAATATAAACTCTAACACATAATATTTCAATTGGAAACAATAAAAGAAATATGAAGCACACGGGCATGCATGCTAGCTCGTTCCTCTTCTCAACTCCACGGTATTTTTAACTCTTTCAACTGCTTATTATCTTTTCATTTACCACTAATCCACCATTAGATTGAGGTACAGACGAAAGGGTTGCTCCTAAAACTATTTTTACACCTTTTCTATTATTATTTATATTCAATATAAGGAGAGAAATTATGAGAAGCCAAATAAATTATCATCTTCAATCTAAGATTCTAATTAAGTCAAGCACAAGAAGAATTTGCAACAAATTACCCTCATTTAGTCCCAAGAACCGAAGTAGCAAATGGAAATAACATTATAGAATATGCATAAGGGCAATTTCCTAGCTGTCAAAAAAAGGGGGCAACTTCCTAGGCTGTAGAGAGATTAGCTCATTTAAAATTTGGGTCGTAAATTAAAATATGGGCCTCAAGTGAAGTTCTGGACTATACTTAATATTATAAATTATGGAAATTTTCAACATCTAGAACTAATAGCTAAAGACTGAAATTCAAACAATGAAATAAATAACATTGTCACGACCCAACCTATGGGCCGGACCGGCACTAGGACCTGGGCCAGCCTAAAGCCCCCGAGGCCCGTAGTAAGCCTTAACTATTCATTTACCCAACTCTAAGGTCCATTTGGGCCCAATATCAAGAAAACAAACGGACAGAGTCCGGCCATAAAATAGACTTTCCAACGGGGAGTTTTCGACTCACCCGACCTGTAAACATAATAAATACTCAATTGGGGAGCTCAGCTCACCCTCCACATACTCATATCCTCATAAAAATAAATGGGAGCTCAGCTCCCTCATCCAATCCATCAAACATGCATATCATTATACGTTTACAGGTCCAACATGATAATAATATTACAGACCATAATCAAATAAATACTTCTAACACATGCGGAAATTCTAGGAGTAAATAAAATTATACAAATATCGATAATCAACCTGCGAAGGAGAAAAGCAGGTTAACCAAAATAAAATCCTCCTGTAGCCTGAAAAAAATATTGAACAGGAGTGAGCGTTCGACTCAGAGAGTAAAATATCAATTTTAACCATAATCTCTATAACTATCTAAAACTAATGCACCCTGTAGAGTGAAATGCAACATCAACAACATTTTCACATCATAACATAAAAAGGTAATTTGGAGCACTCACGCACCCTGTAGCATCAATCATAACATATGGGAGTTGATCCCCTTTACAGCTCTCTTAAATCCAACCTGGTGCCAGCGAAGAACTCAACCCGGACTTTCGCTTAATAAACCAAATCGAGGGTCCCAGCGAAGAACTCAAGCCGTGACTACCCCTCGAAGGATCGGGTCCCAGCGAAGAACTCAAGCCGTGACTACCCGTCCTATCCATAGTCCACACCACATCACACGCACGCCAACGCACGCACACTGCTCCAAATTACCACAACAACATCCATGGCACTTTAACAGTTATCAATGCAACATAAATCGTGTCTCGAGTTTAACTACATAAATATATGCATATAAGTGATGCATGGGCATGCTTGAACATATAATAATAGTGAAATTACAATTAAAATTAATATTTTACTCACAGACTTGACGACAATCACTGTGGCGGCTGGGCGGAGGAAGAAGGCTGTCCCGGCTCACCTGACAATTTTATTACAATCATTTAATAAATTTGACTCAATACAAACAAAGAAAAAGACCAATACGTCCTAAGTCGTGCCGAAAATTCGGCAGAGTCTCCCCTATACCTAGGACCTACCCAACCTGCAAAAGGGCTCAAAACACACTTCTATATTCACAATCCATATGTCCACAACTCAATCACATCACACAGCCCCTCCTGGGCCCACCAAATCAATCATCCATCACAATATGTAAAATTTCAATTTAGTCCTTATAATTGATCATTTTTGCAAAAACTGCTCAAATAAGCTCTAAAAATTATAAAACTCTGCTCCGCGGTCCTTAGAAATATTACTAAGCTATTGCAAAAAGAATCGTAATTTTCTAAGCTACCACGAATATTTTATGGATTTAAGCACTAGAAAATTACGAAAAAGCAAGGTTCGGGTTTACCTTTGCCGATTCCGACTTCGGGAACGCGCTCGGGATGCATGACAATGGTGGGGTAGCCAAAACCTCGATCCAATTTGGAGACTTTTCCGGTAGCTGGTCTATCTGGCCGGAAATTCACAAATCCGGACAACTGTCGAATTTTCGCGAATTGAGGATACCTACACGAAGCCCAATAATAATATATAAAAAAATCAGGGGTGTTACATTCTTCCCCCCTTACAGAAAATTCGTCCTCAAATTTTACACAAGGCAGAATAAAGTACATGATTACACATTGAACAGATAAGGGTACTTGCTACGCATGTCCCGTTCTGACTCCCAGGTGCACTCTTCCACTGACTGGCTCCTCCACAAAACCTTAACTATAGGGATCTGTTTTGATCTTAGCTGTCTCACTTGGTAGTCCACTATGGCTACAGGTTGCTCCTCAAATGTCAAGTTCTCCTTTAGTTCTATTACATCCGACTGTAGTACATGAGAAGGATCGAGAATGTATTTCCTGAGCATGGAGATGTGAAACACGGGATGAACGTGAGAAAGGTTGGGTGGTAGCTCCAACCGGTAGGCAACTGCTCCAACTCTATCAGTAACCTCAAAAGGTCCAATATACCGAGGTGCCAACTTGCCCTTCTTTCCAAATCTCATGACTCCCTTCATTGGAGAAACCTTCAGGAATACATAGTCGCCCACTGCAAACTCCACATCCCTCCGTCTGGGGTCTGCATAACTCTTCTGCCTACTGAAAGCTGTTTTCAGTCGTTCCCTGATTAAAGGAACTATCTCTGAAGTGTACTGCACTAGGTCTACATCATGCACCTTCGCTTCCCCCATTTTCATCCAACACAGAGGAGACCTACACTTTCTTCCATATAGTGCCTCATAGGGTGGCATCCCTATGCTGGAGTGATAACTGTTGTTGTAGGCAAACTCCACCAAAGCTAGCTGCTCATCCCATTGACCTCCAAAATCCAAAACACTCATGCGAAGCATGTCTTCCAGTGTTTGGATTGTCCTTTCGGACTGTCTGCATGCGAGGGTGGAAAGCCGCATCAAGTTCAGCGTGTGCCAAGTGCCTCCTGTAACTTTCTCCAAAACCGAGAAGTGAACTAGGGCCCTCTGTCAGATATTATGGAAGCCAGAACTCCATGCAATCTGACTATTTCTTGAATGTAGAGCCGGGCGTACTGTGCCACAGAATATATAGTCTTCACAGGCAAGAAGTAGCTGATTTGGTTAGGCGGTCTACAATTACCCATATCGAATCATATCCTCGCGTGGTACGAGGCAACCCAGTCACAAAATCCATAGAAATCATTTCCCACTTTCATTCTGGGATAGGGAGCTCTTGCAACTTCCCTGACGGTCTCTGGTGTTCAAACTTCACCTTCTGACAAGTCAAGCACTTGGACACAAAGTCTGCTATGTCTCTCTTCATGCCATTCCACCAATAGCTATCTTTCACATCATGGTACATCTTGGTGGAACACAGGTGGACATTGTCAGATGTATAGTGTGCCTCTCGCATGATTTCATCTCTGAGATTGTCCACATCGGCACACACATCCTAGAACCTTGCACTAGGGCACCATCATTGGCAAATCCAAACTCACCACCTTCACCTTCTTTGTACTCTTTCTATGATCTTCATTAATTGTTGGTCTCGATTGGGAAACTCTAACTCTATCTCGCAAGTCCGCCTCATTGAAAAATGAGCCAACAAGACCCCTCATCCGAAAGATCTAGGATTAAACCTTGATCCATTAACTCATGTACTTCTGAATCAACGGTCTCTTCTCTGTGAAATGTGCGCCAAGCGCGTAAGATTTTTACGCTTAAAGCATCTGCTACTACATTGGCCTTCCTGGGTGGTACCGGATGGTGCAATCATAGTTTTCCGTAAGCTCCATCCATCTCCTCTGTCTCAAGTTTAAATCCCTCTGTTGGAAGATGTACTTCAAACTCTTATGGTCGGTGTATATCTCGCACACTTCACCATACAAGTAGTGTCTCCAGATTTTTAGTGCAAAGACTACAGTCGCCATTTCCAAATCATGGGTGGGATAGTTCTGCTCATGCCTCTTCAGCTGCCTTGAAGCATAAGCCACTACTTTTCCATTCTGCATCAAAACACACCCTAGGCCAACTCTGAATGCGTCACAGTACACGGTGTATCCTTCACCGCTCATAGGTAGTGTTAACATAGGGGCAGTGGTTAGACACTCCTTATCCTCATCATTATAACTGACTCTATCTAGCTCTCTTCCTGTCCTTTGCATCTTATCCACTTCCCTTTTCCTATTTTTTGGTATTGTTGGTATCTTTTCAACCTGCTGTACTTATTCCTTAATTTTAGTCCTATCTCATCCTTACACCTTTTCCTTCAAAGATGTCTATCCCATCATCAACTTTAACTTTCTTTTTATTTCTTAGTCTTATCTTGATTACTAGTTTCATTACTTCGAGAATTCTAACCCTATGATTTACTCCTACCAGCACATTCTTCACCTTATGTAACACTTATAATTACCCATAGAAAATTTTTCTTGTATCCCCTTTTTTTTCCAACTTAACTATCAGAACATTATCATTCCCTACCAGCCTTAGTAGGAAATTGCTTATCCTGGATGAATATGAGCCCCATAAATTATAAGTTCCATCTGAACTAACACGGTTGTAGGAAATATGTGTCATGCCTTAATTCCAAACAAGATACTTCACGTGTTCATTCTCCTTAATATAATCATATATACTGCCCATAGCTTTCTAAACTTCAACCTCAAATTACCCATCAGCAACAATTTCATCTATTGAAACTCATCCATAAATAGTACTTCATCTAGCTCATAGTTTAAAACAGTCGCAAGCCTTAGTAGCTAACTCAATTTAACTCCTGTCATTACTCTGATCGTCCTTTCATACTTAACACTAGGTATGCACTTACTGTCATTCTCATATCAGGAAATTGTATATGAATTGGTGCCTATCAAAATCTCAAATAACTAGGTCTCCTTGCCTCAGTCTCTGCTACTTATATAACGCTCTGGAATCAAAAACACGAGCTAAACTTGAAAAGAAAGAAAAATATCCTTTATATTCAACTACGCCCGATTGTCCATATAATAACGTTTAACCTATGTTTCTTAGTCTTTCTCTTCAAATTTCATCATCTCCTAGCACAATTGTGCTCTACCTATAAGGTATCATCTGTATGAACCCTTTACTGTACCATCGTCCTTCCTGACATAATATTTTATAATTTATTAACTTTACTTATACTCGACCTATGATTCATATCTATCATCGTTTATATTGTGCCCTTAACCCTTGTTGAATCCTGAAAGATTTCTCTCGCTAATAGATTCTTCCAACACTAATTCCACCCTTATCTATGGTCATTAATTTGATCCTTAAACTTTCTAGTGATTTATTACCATCCATACTTGTCACTTTTTATTCTACCCCTACTGTTGCTCTGTCGTTATTGCTTCACTGCAAAGTGATTCTGTTGATCACACTAAAAATGTTTGCCTGACATTCATAACGAACCTCTAACTACCTTCTCACTATCTCAAAAGTCTAACCTAAAACCTATGTGTCATTATCTATCATTCTTTTCCTCTCATCATACCTATTTGATCCCTTAGACCGACTTTTATTCAACTTACTGCTTACTAACTTCTCTTTCTCTACCTATTTAGGTAGTCCGCAATACCATCGCACACCTTCTAACATTTACTCATTATTATTGTATTCCATACCTCCATCACTTTTCTCACTAATGTGGTCCCATTTTGGATTTTCCATCCTTGTCATTCTCCTTGCTAAGAATAACACTTAGCCTATCCTATATCTTAACTTTGTTCCTTTTATTATGCGCTCTTTAGGTTGTCCTTTCATTTATTTCCTTTGTCTTACCCAAAATAGAACTTGACTATTCTATCCCTGGTTCCATTCTTCTTCCTAACATAACAGCTGTACTTGCTAACTATATCTTTCAGAGTCTCTATCGCGTTATCATATGTCCGTACTACTCGGTTGGTCCTTTGACCACTCTAGCTAGTACTCCCACTGGCACTTAGATTATATTGCATCTGTAATCAATTATCCCAATTTTCATTATACACTTTCTCTATCTACTGGCCTTCTGTGATTTATCTTCGCTAATTTATTACTCTTAACACTATTATAATTAGATTATACTACTGTTTGAACAATATGAAGTCAGAAAGGAACTCAGGAAATTGCAGTCATACCTTTATCGTATGATTTCTATTCTTATCCTTTAGCTTACATAATACCCTTACTACCTCGAGAACTGATTCTGCAGTAATTTTATTTATTATTATTTTTATTATTATTATTATTATTTTCCATGTTTACTCAATTTCAAAACTTAAGATTTCGGGCACCCAAACCCGTCATCCAATTCAAAGGATTTACATCCATCGTAATCTGATTATATATGATTCCTATAATGGAACTTGTATCCTCTCCAGGATACCCGAGCCAACTACTCTCTACCACACTCTACAGTCCCATCTAGGGCACTATTTTGTGGGTCACCATTATTAGTAATAACTTTCGATCCCTTCTGAAAAGATAGGACTATACCCTAACTTGCTGCAACAAAGGTACTACATTTACCACCTTGCCCAAAACCATGTCAAACTAATGTCTCTCTTATCATATCATAGCTCTGTAAATCATATATTCATAGTTTCGACCTTCTCTAGGTAGTAGGGTTGTACTTTATTCCATACTGATACACACAAGGTATACTATTCTCACTAAGCTCTAAGCAAAATGTTTGTCATACTGTAAAAACCATCCAAAATTCCATACCGAAGACTAGATGGTCTCACTCTATAGGTGTCACCTTTACTTTGCAACTCTTCTTTGTAACTCTAGCTCATGCTAGGTAATGGCAGATCCTTGACTCTAGTTACCACCCAACTGTGACCTTCAATATTCTAGCTCTAGATCCCTAACCAGGAGTTCCCAACTCCTTTGCAGATATAGAACTCTGTTCTGGCATTACTGTACCAAAACAGAGACTGCCTGCAACATCCTCATCATAAGCACTACAGGGAAGTACGCAGCTCTACACAATAATCTCATGTCGCATCAGTAATCGCAGCTTACGAGCATACATCGAGAATATTGTATAGTTACTACGATACGTCTGGCGGACTAGGTCTCTTAATCTCTTATCTCTCTTGAATCTTCTATTATCATAAACTTATTCATGCGGGTCATCCATCGATGATCGCCAGAATGGTATCCTCATCCTTATCTAGGGCAACTGTACTTTCAAGACTCACTTTTATGTACTCGTGCCTTGCACGAAATGGGCACGCCATTTAAACCCATACTGACGAAAATATAGTATTTATTGGAGTACGTGTTTCCAACGTAGACCTCAATAAGTTTGCTAAATCTATTTCATGTTTCTATGTACTCCACGAAAATCAAGACACTAACTGAGGTAATCTTATATTTCCCGAGGTATAACGTAGAATCTAGAAACAAAGAATTACAGGAAAAGACGAAACAGAATCCTATACTCCGCATGTGACTCCTAGTAGACTCTTCCCAACACTTAGATAATTTTTCCCTATGAATCTGGAGCCTAAGCTCTAATATCACATTTGTCATGACCCAACCTATGGGCCGGACCGGCACTAGGACCTGGGCCAGCCTAAAGCCCCCGAGGCCCGTAGTAAGCCTTAACTATTCATTTACCCAACTCTAAGGCCCATTTGGGCCCAATATCAAGAAAACAAACGAACAGAGTCCGGCCATAAAATGGACTTTCCAACGGGGAGTTTTCGACTCACCCGACCTATAAACATAATAAATACTCAATTGGGGAGCTCAGCTCACCCTCCACATACTCATATCCTCATAAAAATAAATGGGAGCTCAGCTCCCTCATCCAATCCATCAAACATGCATATCATTATACGTTTCTGTGTCCAACATGATAATAATATTACAGACCATAATCAAATAAATACTTCTAACACATGCGGAAATTCTAGGAGTAAATAAAATTACACAAATATCGATAATCAACCTGCGAAGGAGAAAAGCAGGTTAACCAAAATAAAATCCTCCTGTAGCCTGAAAAAAATATTGAACAGGAGTGAGCGTTCGACTCAGAGAGTAAAATATCAATTTTAACCATAATCTCTATAACTATCTAAAACTAATGCACCCTGTAGAGTGAAATGCAACATCAACAACATTTTCACATCATAACATCAAAAAGGTAATTTGGAGCACTCACGCACCCTGTAGCATCAATCATAATATATGGGGTGATCCCTATCTGACTCTCTTAAATCCAACCTGGTGCCAGCGAAGAACTCAAGCCGAACTTTCGCTTAATAAACCAAATCGAGGGTCCCAGCGAAGAACTCAAGCCGTGACTACCCCTCGAAGGATCGGGTCCCAGCGAAGAACTCAAGCCATGACTACCCCTCGAAGGATCGGGTCCCAACGAAGAACTCAAGCCGTGACTACCCGTCCTATCCATAGTCCACACCACATCACACGCACGCCAACGCACGCACACTGCTCCAAATTACCACAACAACATCCATGGCACTTTAACAGTTATCAATGCAACATAAATCGTGCCTAGAGTTTAACTACATAAATATATGCATATAAGTGATGCATGGGCATGCTTGAACATATAATAATAGTGAAATTACAATTAAAATTAATATTTTACTCACAGACTTGACGACAATCACTGTGGCGGCTGGGCGGAGGAAGAAGGCTGTCCCGGCTCACCTGACAATTTTATTACAATCATTTAATAAACTTGACTCAATACAAACAAAGAAAAAGACCAATACGTCCTAAGTCGTGCCGAAAATCCGGCAGAGTCTCCCCTATACCTAGGACCTACCCAACCTGCAAAAGGGCTCAAAACACACTTCTATATTCATAATCCATATGTCCACAACTCAATCACATCACACAGCCCCTCCTGGGCCCACCAAATCAATCATCCATCACAATATGTAAAATTTCAATTTAGTCCTTATAATTGATCATTTTTGCAAAAACTGCTCAAATAAGCTCTAAAATTTATAAAACTCTGTCCCGCGGTACTTAGAAATATTACTAAGCTATTGCAAAAAGAATCGTAATTTTCTAAGCTACCACGAATATTTTATGGATTTAAGCACTAGAAAATTACGAAAAAGCAAGGTTCGGGTTTACCTTTGCCGATTCTGACTTCGGGAACGCGCTCGGGATGCATGACAATGGTGGGTAGCCAAAACCTCGATCCAATTCGGAGACTTTTCCGGTTCTTTGATGCATGCGTAGGAAATTCACAGATCCGGACAACTGTCGAATTTTCGCGAATTGATGATACCTACACGAAGCCCAATAATAATATATAAAAAAATCAGGGGTGTTACAAATATAGTTATTAAAATTGGACCGAACCAGCCGATCGAATCAGTAAACCAGTGTGTTCCAACCAGTTCAACCATTGGATAAGAGTTTTTTTTTTTTTTTTTTAGTGTTGGCAAAGGAAATTGAACTCAAAAGGTCTTTGAAATCAAAACCAATTAATCTACCTTAGTAGTTATATATTTATTATTTCAAAATATATATATGCCATAATAATATAATAAATTTTATAAAATAATATGTTATTTTTTAAAATATAGTTATGTTTCATAAATATAAAAAAGATAGTTACATATTTATAGAAATTATTTTTATACATTATATTGCTCATATATTTTATATAAAATTTATGTAAATATGATTTAATAAATATTAAAATTTGATTTTAAATAATTAAATATAATTTGGTTTGTTTAAAAAAAAAAGCACTCAATAATAACTAAGCAAAAAAAAAAACGTGCAACACATGGCCACGAAGTTTAACTGTTGAATATAGCTGATAACTGTTAGTCGATAACTATTACTGTTAACTGATAGCTGATAACTAATAATAACTGATTTATGTTAAGTGTTTGGTAAAATTATATTTAGTTGTTATTGTTGATGTGTGAAATAACTAATAAGAGCATATATTATATAATTTCTTTTATTATTAAATTAAATATAAAATTATAAATTTATTATATTATTTATTTTATTATTAAATTAAATATACAATTATTAAATTAATATATTATATCATTTATTATATTATTAAAATAAATATATAATTATTAATCTATTACATTATATCATTTATTTCATTATTAAAATAAGAAAATAATTTAATTTTTTAAAAAATAATTAAATAACATTAAAAATATAGATAAAATAATAAAATAATTATTATTACTGATAAAAAAAATTTATAATCAATTTTAAGTTTTCGAATATAAATAAATATTTTATATTTTATGTTATTAATAAAAAATATTTTAACAAAGTTAAAATACGTTAATTAAAATATTAAAATTATAAATAAAAAATATAAAAATATTAATAATATTAATTTTTAAATTAAATAAAAAAAATAATCTGATCAAAATAAAAAATAAAATTAAATCAGTTATTAATTAATAAAAAATAATTATTAAAAATAAAATTAATATAAATATTTATTAATTTTAATTTTTAAATTTATTAAATTTTTTAATTTATTTATTTAATTATCTATTAATTATCTATTATATCTAATGAGTGAACCAAACAGCCTCAAAGATATACTTGCACATCCCACGAACGAATAATGCCAAGCACCAGTCCGTAAACTAAAGGCCGACGCTACACGGATGATAATGTATCTCCTAGAAAAGCCCCACAGTAGCAGACAAACAAAACCATGCCAAGCCCTTCTTCGTATCACAAATCCATACAACAGTACAATAATTACCCACGCGCACAAAACAAAAGTCACAGCAGCCATCTGGAGCGAAGTGGGAACCCCTCACAAAAGTACAACAATTAGCATAATAAATGATTTTTGTGCGGGTGTGGTGCAGGTGCAAGAATGAAAAACAAAAAGAAAAAAAATTAGCTGTACACTAGTAGAAATGTAAATGAATTAAATCGCTCATGAATTAATTAAAGTTCAGCTTCATAAAAATTTAATTTTTTTTTTAAATAAATCGAGCTTGAGTTAAAATTTTAGATTTATTTAATAAATGAGTTGAATTCGAGTTTAATAGTATTCGACTCAAGCTTAAATTTGAGTTCGAATTGTTTATAAGTTTACAAGCTGACTCGTTAAATATGTTCGTGAACTTACTCATTAAATAGACTCATGAGATGGCTCGTTAAATATGTTTGTGAGTATATTTATTTATATATTCGTTTGTAGGCTCATTTGCAAAAATATATATCAGTTATTGTAATTTCATAATGTTATAAATATATTTATTTTATTTATAATTATTTTAAAAATAATATATTATTTAAAAATATGATATAAACAATATATAAAATATATTTATTATTATATAATTATTTATGCTTTAAATTTATTCTTTTACAAATATAAATTAATTTTTATATAAGAATAAATTTAAAATATTAGATAATAAATACATAAAAATTATTATGAACTATTTTATCTATATTAAATTACTAAATAAATTAAAATTACACTATTACTATGATTTGAAATATGAAACATATCTCCTTCCCTCTCTCTTCCTCTTCAATCAATATTTTAAACTTTTAAAATATTATGTTTCAAAATTAATACTAATATATTCAATAATTATTATTGCTTTCTTACTATATATAGTCTCTCTTCCTTTTAATTTCTTTGACTAGTTCTCTTTTATGTGAATTTTAAACATTTAAAAAATTAATATTCAATTTTAATACTAAACTATCTATCCATTATTATAACTCTCCTCTCTCTCTAAGCATTTTCTTTTTATACATCATTTAAAAATTTATCTCTTAAATCTTTTCCCACTTAATATTATTCACTTATTATCTAAAAATTAATTTATTAATATATTAAATTTAAATTATAATATCATTGAGTTTAGTTAAGAACAATAAAATGAGATTAAGTATATGTATATATATACATATCCACTTATATAATTGCCATTAATAAATTAATATCATATAATATCTTGTATTTATATCACATAGTAATATTCTTAATTAAATCATAATACTATTATGTTTAGTTAGAGTCATGAAATTAAATTATATATATATATATACACACACACGCACACACATGTAATTGAGTTGATTATAATTATAATTAATATATTGATATCATATTATATATTGAATTTCTATCACATAGTAATCTTATTGATTAGATCATAATACTATCGAGTTTAATTAATAGTCAAAAAATTAGATTAAGTGTATGTATAATGTAAATATAATTTTAATCAAATTTAAACCTTAAAAATTTGTAAATGTAATAATAAATATGACAAAATTTTAATTATATGTTATATTGTGCCATTAGGCCTTTATCATAGTAAATTATTTATATAAAATAAAAATTAAAATTAAAATTTAATAAATAAAAGTTAATTAATTAAAAAAAATAAAAAAAATCCTGACAGGAAATAAGCCCCACGTTGGATAAAAAGAGGTGAGAGAAGTTGTGGCTTTCTCATAAAAGGAAAGCCACTCCTCAATTTATTTTTGGCTGGCTAGCAAGTTAGCATGTGGGGCTCAAATAGGCTTCTTAGCATTTTTTTTTTTAATTTTAATTTTATTTTAACTAAAATTAAATATATTTTTAATAATGATTAAATTAATTTTATTAAAATTAAATTTTATTTTAATAAAATAATATTAAATGATTTAAGTTTAACTTATTTATATTATAAAAGAGCTGAGTTTGTTACATTATAAATAATTTTGATATGAATTAAACTTGAATCGAACTCCAACTTAGTGTATATATATATATATAAAATGAGTTAAACTCTTATTTGAATATTAAAACTCAAATCGAGTTTAAACTTTAAAAATATAACGAATCGAGTTTGAATTATTCAAAACTTAACTCGATTTGATTTATTTATTTAAGATAGCATCCAATAATTAGATATTTTTTAAAATAGAATTTAGCTAATTTTTTTGTCCACTTCAACTATTACACTTTTTCTAATTTTTTATTAGTCCTATGCATCTAATAAAATTAGTATTTTGCCAAAATTCTTGGATTGGGTAGTACTGTTAACTGTGGTTCGTTGGGATCATATGCAACTGTCTCATGCACCTTATATTGCTAGCATCGTTGTTGAGTAGGAGCCTAAATTGGTGCCGCTTAATAATTAAGTAGCGTTTCTTGTTGTTAGTTGCGCGGTTGTTAATTTGTTATATCAACCATTTGTTATTTCCTGGATTTTAAGTATGACAATAATAACAGTTATATAAAAAAAAGGTCAGAAAAGGCAACGGTAGATTGCTATCTCTCTCTCTAAAAAAACCAAGAAAAAATAATTCAATAATATTTTTTAAATTTCTCTCAGCTATTCATTCCTTTTTTTTTAATATAATTTTAAGCTTATTCATTATTTTCTCCTAATTATATTCTTTTGTATAATTATAAGAGTCCAAGTCTATTTTGGAATAAATATTATTTTTAATAGTTGATTTTAAGATATAAATTCATAATTCGAGATGACAATTATGATATTCCTTTTTTAATTCACTTGAAAAAATAATATTTAAAAAATAATTTTAAATTATTTCTATGCTTTTTCATTTATAATAAAAGTTATATTTTTTTCATTTGATTTACAAATAACTTTTTCTTATAACTAAAATTATACTATAATTTTCATATTTAAAATTAAATAATTATTAGAGAAATTATTAATTTACGATAATAATAATAATAATAATAAATAAATAAATAATACATATTAAAAAAATTTAAAAGCAAAATAAGTTTTTAAAATTATTTTTTTATTATAAAATATATAAATATTTTTTTTTAAATTAAAAATTTATATTATTAATATTAAAAATGAAAATAAAAAATAAAAAATAAAAAAATCATTTTCACAGTTATTTAGTGGGCTATTAGTTGTTTCCTATAACTAAATATAATCTCTGCTTAGGAATGCACTAGAAGTGTCACCTTAAGTTTGGTGATAGATTCTTTTTATAAGATTGGATTAAATCAAAGACGCTAATCGAGTTTAGGAGAGTATGATCGTTTTTAAAGGTGACCTTATAGAGGGGAAAGCCACAAAAATTTCTCGCTCCTTGCCTTTGGCAGGAGAATCTCAAGCTGTGATTCGTTCAGGCTGCAGATTGTGTTGCGAAGCTCTGCCTTAAAAATTGTTTAGCAGATGCTTGGGTTGTAAATGCTCCTCATGAGCTTTCGCATGTTTTGTACTCTGATACCCAAATGGCTTTTTGATTCAATGCATTGAAAAGCAAGAGTTGTTACGGAAATCAATTATGAAAAAGGCACTCAAATATTTAACTATATGGCATTAATTAATATTTGAGTTTATTACATGATTCATGTGACATTGAATGGAAAATCAATTCGAAATTAATGTGGAGAAGAAAAAAAAAATCTACTAAGCAGTGGTGTTCTTCAACAGATGAATTTTATTGTTTCTGTTCTTCATTATGATGTCTTTTCTCAAGTTTTTTTACTTAGATTTTTTAAGTTATGGACCATCTAAATTAAGTTTTTTTTTTCTGATTTTTAATAAAATTATAATTAAAAAAAAAAATTTCAAAGGTGATGGGCCAATTAATTTGTGGGATGACTAGCGATGCCTACCCGAAAACTACAAGCATTAATTGATCGGCTAGGTATTTAGGCACCGAGTATTTTGCATTTACATGTGAGAAAAACAAGAGCCTCAAGTGTGTATTTTATTTAGTCAATATATATACACTACGAAATGAAATTAAACTAGCATTATTAAGCAACTGCACGTGAGAATTGAAGCCCTATGTATGCTATTAATTAATTGCTGAATAGTAGATAAATTCAAATAAGTTGAAGCAGAAGTTGTTATATATCTTAATCTCAGACGGTTGCCCAGTGGTGGTATATGGAGCCCCAAGTTTAATGAGGGTGGGTCTTGTATTTAATGCCTCTACCAACAATCTCCAGAACCCATTTAATGGACTCTTCTATCTTTCTTTCTTTTTTTCCTTCACCTTTTTTTTTCTTAGATTCTAACTGAAGCACAAATTAAGAAGAAAGAAGAAGAAAATTGTGTTGCTTATTGTCCAAGTTGGGTTCCAGGCTCTTTCTGCATGGGATTCTCTTAACATAATTAATATATTCGCTCGGTCAACTCATACACTACTCGTTTCTCCGTTCACGCATCTTTCTCGCCTTCTCTCTTTGCATATATTATATATCTTCCTCAGGCTCTTCCAGGTCCTTTCATGGTTTGTTTTACAATAAAGATTTCGACTTCAGAATTCTAAGATGAGGAACTCAGCGAATCAAGTAGTGATGGAGATAGAGGCAAGCAAACCAGCACCAACAAGTGGGATGGTAGTAGGGGGGTTGAGTCCTCTAAGCGAGACTCTGTGGAGGGACAAATCCAACACAGAGTTCGTGGGGGATGCGTCGGCGAGACTTACATGGAACGATCTGACTGTGATGGTAACCCTTAGGAATGGAGAGTCACAAAAGGTTTTGGAGGGACTCACTGGCTATGCTGAACCAGGATCACTCACGGCTCTCATGGGGCCTTCTGGCTCTGGCAAATCCACTCTTCTTGATGCTCTCTCTAGTCGCCTTGCTGCCAATGCTTTCCTTTCTGGGACCATTCTCCTCAATGGTCGAAAAACCAAGCTCTCTTTCGGAGCTGCTGTGAGTATAGTACTGCTTAATTTATTGCTAGACTCACAAATAAATACTCGTATATTTGCATGTAATCTTAAATTTTTCATCATCTAATGTTTGGTTTATTATATATTTTAACTTAACGTGGTCATTTAGGCTCAAAGAAACTTTCTTTTCTGCGTTTCTCAACATGTTTTAATCCTATTGCATGCCATGACTCTTCGCACTAATTTTGTATGCTTTATGTAAACTTAGGCCTATGTGACACAAGATGACAACTTGATTGGTACTCTAACGGTGAGGGAAACGATCTGGTATTCAGCTCGACTACGTCTTCCCGATAAGATGCCTCGGTCGGAGAAGCGGGCATTGGTTGAGAGTACTATAATAGAGATGGGTCTTCAAGATTGTGCAGACACAGTAATTGGAAATTGGCATTTGCGTGGGATCAGTGGAGGGGAGAAGAGAAGGGTCAGCATAGCTCTCGAAATCCTAATGAGGCCTAGATTGCTCTTTCTGGATGAACCAACCAGCGGACTTGACAGGTTAATTAATTATGCTCTTAGATCGAATTTGTTCTTAACAATTAAATTAATAGTGCTGATATTCAAAAACAACTGCCAGAATTGTCTTTTCCTGTCTCGCAATACACTGTTTTAATTATCTTATCTCGTTCATTTGGTGTGGCAGTGCTTCGGCTTTCTTTGTAACTCAAACATTACGCGGGCTGTCTAGAGATGGAAGGACTGTCATTGCTTCAATTCACCAGCCTAGTAGTGAAGTTTTTGAGCTCTTTGATAGATTGTACTTGCTTTCAGGAGGCAAAACTGTTTATTTTGGTCAGGCTTCAGAGGCATACGAGGCAAGAAATCCCTGCTCGTATACACCATTTTCATCTGTTTCACCAAATAGAAATGAAATAACTTCTAATTAACAATGCGTTAATTGTTGTCGGCAGTTCTTTGCACAAGCTGGTTTTCCCTGCCCTGCCTTGAGGAACCCTTCTGATCATTTTCTTAGATGCATCAATTCTGACTTTGACAAAGTAAAGGCTACTTTGAAGGGCTCCATGAAACTGCGGGTATCACATCTCCCTTCCATCTGGCTTGATAATTAAGTTAGCGAAGTTGGTTTTCATTTCGTGGAATTTGAGGTTCTAATTTAAACAAGACTGCCCTTTTCTTGATTGAAATGTATGGGAAGTTACCAAAAATCACTGTCTATCATTTAAACCAATTCATTTAGGAAGATTACGGAATAATCCGTGCACACAAAATTAGTGTTTTTTTCTCACATAAAAAAATTGAGCGGTTGTGAAAGATGGTACATATACATCGGTATACCTAATAATCTCTCATTTGATTTAAATCTTCTATTAAAAGAATATGTTATTGATTATTTTTATTAAGGAGGATTTCTTGATCCATAATAAATACCATGATATATACAAGCATGAACTAGTATCTGGGAAGATGGGCTTGGTTAATTTGATCTCATTTCCTTCCCTGTCTCACTGACTGTTATTTAAGGACTATCTAATTCTTCTTGAAAAACTTGGCTTTCTATTCAGTTTGAGTCAAGTGAGGATCCTTTGGACAAGATAACGACAGCCGAAGCCATACGAACTCTAGTTGACCACTACCGTACTTCTCAGTACTACTATGCCGCAAGAGAAAAAGTTGAGGAGATATCCAAAGTTGTAAGTGGTTTTTATGGTGCTGTTTATGGTGCTGCAGGTTTCAGATCAAGCTAACAATTAGGCAGCCTTTTATATTTTCGATTTTATGAGCTATGGAATTTTTCTCATTCCAATTCTCTCTGTTTGTGAATACCAATTTATTTGGATTTTGAATAACCGAGTTAAATTTGATGTCTCTTTATTGTCTGTTGCAGAAAGGAACTGTGCTTGATCCAGGGGGAAGTCAGGCTAGTTTCTTGAGGCAGGCCTTTACTTTAACGAAGCGTTCATTCATCAATATGTCAAGGGACTTTGGGTATTACTGGCTTAGGCTTGTGATTTACATTGTGGTCACCGTCTGCATTGGAACTATCTACTTGAATGTGGGGACAGGTTACAGTTCAATTCTGGTACGGTTTCTGTCCTCTGCACCCATTTTCTAACTTTAGTTTGTGGTTCTGAAGGTTGCTTTTTAGAGATAGAAATTTCAGTTTTTTTTTTTTGACACTTCACTCAAGCACACAAGACAATCACTCTTAATTCTTATCACATCAAGAATAACATGTTGGAATTTTGGTGTGGGTTTCCATTAAAAGTGGATTATGGGCTTTTCTGAAAAAAATCAAGCAACAATATATTGATCCATTATGAGATATGTGGAGGCTTATAAGCTCATAAATTTGATCCATTATTCCTTGAGCAGGCGAGAGGTTCTTGTGCTTCCTTTGTCTTTGGTTTTGTCACTTTCATGTCAATTGGTGGGTTTCCTTCTTTTGTAGAAGATATGAAGGTGAGTGTATTATTATAAAGACTAAAAAGCCAACACAGATTTGCTACGAGGAGCAAAATGATTTGATTAATCTTTCTACAAATTACTGTAGGTGTTCCAAAGGGAGAGGTTAAATGGTCACTATGGTGTTATAGCTTTCGTAATTAGCAACACAATCTCTGCAATGCCATTTCTGATAATGATCACCTTTCTATCTGGAACCATTTGTTACTTCATGGTCCGCCTTCACCCTGGTTTCGAACATTATTTATTCTTCGTACTGTGCCTTTATGCAAGTGTCACCGTAGTTGAGAGCTTGATGATGGCCATAGCTAGTATTGTCCCCAACTTCCTCATGGGTATCATCATCGGAGCTGGAATTCAGGTTTGTCTTTTGATCTGTGATACGAGATCAACTAAACTGATCCTCACATGAGCATGAGATCCTGTAAAATGATCCCCAAGTAATTTATGTATTTTTCTCCACATTTCAGGGAATATTCATGCTAGTGTCTGGATACTTTAGGCTTCCAAATGATATACCAAAGCCTGTGTGGCGTTATCCAATGTCGTACATTAGCTTCCACTTCTGGGCTCTACAGGTGCTACCCAATGCCAAGCCTTATTAGTCAATGGAAATGCTGCTGTGTTTCATCATTGCTTATACGTATATGTACTTTTCAGGGGCAATATCAGAATGATCTGAGAGGCTTGTGGTTTGACAACCAGACACCGGATCTTCCCAAGATTCCTGGTGAGTACATACTAGAAAATTTATTCCAGATAGATGTGCACCGATCAAAATGGGTGGATCTCAGTGTCATCTTCAGCATGATTGTGGCCTACCGCATAATCTTTTTTATCATGATCAAGATAAGTGAGGATGTCACCCCTTGGATCAGGGGTTATTTAGCAAGGAGAAGGATGCAGCATAAGAATGGAACTCAAAATATAACAGTAGCTCCTGATGGTCTCACCCAGTCTCCTTCTTTAAGGACTTACGTTGCAAATCGTCCTGCTGGAACTGGCAAAAGATAGATGAAAGAGAGCTAGCATATGGTATTTCACTCTGCAAATCCAATGCAACAAATGCTACGAGAAATAGAAATATATAATCCTCTTCTAATTTCTAGACGTGCTATGCTTTAATGAAATGGAAATACTTGTACGTTAGGCTTTATGTTTAAAGAGATGATATTTGCACTAAAATTAAAATTATATACTAATCTATGAAACAAAAGACACAAAATTCATTGATCTCTATTTATATTTGGATTAGTGTCAGGGCCTTGATATCTGATACATATTCATTGGTCAATCAGGGCGCATATATGGAGACCAAATCATTTTACCAATAGTAAGATAAGGAAATACAATCTAAATTACTCTAACGGTCATGAATTTCAGTTAGTTTTAGAACTGAAAATGAATTTGTAAACTTTTGGAGAACCAATAACTTTTCATTCAAAATACATACTTGTAACGTTATATAAAGATTCTACAGAGTTGAGGTTTCAGACTTTCTAGCATCTCCTAACTTGAAAGTTAAAATGTAGCTTACATTAAGCTCCTTTACTTGGCAGAATTAGTTAGCAACTGGGAAAGATAAACCTTTGTTCGGTTGGTGTAATAATTCATTATCTAAGTGAGAGAATAGTCCTAAGTCTTTCTAGGAGGTGTTTGGTTCCCTGAATCTATTACGGAAGTGACTAGGAATGTCAAATTCTAGTGTTTGTTACTATTCCTAAATATGAGTTCCATCTTTAGATTCCCATGTGCTTGAGAAAGTTCAATACTTCAATTCCTTCATTATGTTGCTAGGATAGTCTCAACAGCAATCATCCATCTTGCTGCATCAAGGTGAACATGAGATATGGGTTCAACAAAATATTCATATACCAATAATAGAATTACCACAGCCAATGTAAGAGCATGGCTACTGACTAGACACAGCAACAAATTATTGAAAATTGTGTATAATTGTGAGTTTGCATGTGCAATGAATGGATGTGGCATCATCAAAGGATGGGCTATCTTAAATGAAAAACCTAGAAAGGATCGGCTAACTCAAATGCAAAAATTCTATGCGCAAGTTTTCCATGCCTATCGAGGTTATGCTTCATTGCTGACAATTTAGTACCAGCAGCAAGAAGAGAAGCATTCCATGTATCGAACACGCCCTTACCAGCATCGTGTTTCAGCATGCGCTCGTGCCAAAATACGTCAATGTGGTCAGTTGACGATGCAACAGCCATAGCGGCAAGCAGAATACACGCTTACCAAAATCTCTGCTTGATTTTTCTTGGAAAAAGAAGGAAAAAAAAAAAAAAAGAATTTGATTCTAGCAAAATCTGAGCCTTGCCATGCTCAACCTGGGAGTTCAGTGTTCCCCCCACTCTCCAGAATTGGATATTTTAGGCCCGACCCATGTAATCTTCATTCAAAACAAGCAAGCTTCGTTATGGGCTTCGATAATTGAGTTTCCTGTCTTTTTCTTTTATGGTCCAGTTCAGCATTTTGATAAATTAAATAATTTATAAAAATTCAAACAGGAGTGTACTGTGTAGAGTATAATGCAAAGGTCCGGCGGCAAGGCCAAGGGAAGAGAGCGGTTGACAAATTCGCAGAGCATTGTTGTTAATTTGATTCTCGCGCTCTCTTCTGTATTACTTATACAGATTTTGATATTGAATTCGATTGAACATACACTAACACATACTCATCTCAAAACAAAAACAAATAAACCCTATAGTGGAAATAAGGAGAAGAATTAGCAAGAAAAATGATGGAATTCCTGGACCTGGAATCGCAGGACGGAGTGAGAATGCCGTGGAACGTGCTTCCGGGCACCAAGCAAGAGGCCAGCAACTGTGTGGTACCCGTCTCAGCCATTTACACTCCGATCAAGCACTTCGCCAACATGCCGGTCCTCCCCTACTCTCCCCTGCGTTGCCGCACCTGCCGCTCCGTGCTTAACCCATTTTCGATCGTGGATTTCGCGGCTAAGATCTGGATCTGCCCCTTCTGCTTCCAACGCAATCACTTCCCGCCTCACTACGCCTCCATCAGCGACGACAACCTTCCTGCGGAGCTCTTCCCGCAATACACCACCATCGAATACGAGACTCCAGCAGAGAAGTGCTCGTCCTCGTCGGTTTTTATGTTCGTAGTGGACACTTGCATCATCGAGGAGGAGATGGCCTTCCTCAAGTCAGCCTTGTCCCAGGCCATCGACCTCCTTCCGGACAATTCCCTCGTTGGCCTCATCACTTTTGGGACCTTGGTCCACGTTCACGAGCTAGGCTTCGGCCAGATCCCCAAAACCTACGTCTTCAAGGGCTCCAAGGACGTGTCCAAGGACCAGCTTCTCGATCAGATGGGTTTTTTTCTCAAGAAGCCCAAGCCTCCCACTGGTGTTATTGCGGGCGCTAGGGATGGCCTCTCTTCCGAGAGTATTTCCCGCTTCCTATTGCCCGCCTCTGAGTGTGAATTTACTCTCAATTCGGTAATTTTGAATATGCCTTCTCATTTCAACAATCAAAATCACATTTTCTTGTCTCATATACTTTGTTAATTTCTTAATTTAATTTCTTTTATCCTCACAAAATAAAATGAATGTAAGGTGTTGGAAGAGCTGCAGAAAGATCCTTGGCCTGTTCCGCCTGATGAGCGGGCTGCCAGGTGTACTGGCACGGCTCTTTGTGTGGCGGCCAGCTTATTAGGAGCTTGTGTTCCTGGGTCTGGAGCTCGAATTATGGCATTCATTGGTGGTCCATCCACTCAAGGACTAGGTGCTGTAAGTGCTTTACACTTTTCTCTATTAGGAAACACATTATCCGATTCATTGCTCATTGTTAATATATTGACCTTGTGACTGATTATCTGGAGCCTTGATACTGTTACTGTGTCCAAACTTGAACGTCATGATCCTTGGCTTGGCTCAATTGTGACCCTCATATCCA